>NC_143522.1:25721931-25979431 GCF_031878675.1 Megascapheus bottae
GGAAGATCAAAGCTCAGGTAGAAAATAAGAGAATGAATCTTCAAAATAATCAGGGAGAAGGAATGCCATGCTATAAGTTTTGTGTAAGTGGTAGAACATTAACTGAACAAGCCGACTTGAGTAAGCACAGAACCTGAGTTCAAATCCTGGTGCTAGAAAAAAACGAAAGACCCTCGTGCTTAGGCCTACTCCGAGGACAAGGCGAGGCAGAAGCAAAAACGCGAATCTTCGGTTGTTGGACATTCCCCTTGTGATGAAGTTAAAAGGAATCCTGAAATCCACACCAAACTTCTCTAGCTTGTTTTGGAGGAATGAAATAGCAGGGGATGCTGCGGCTTATATGCTAATGTGGCAAGAAAACTCCCCTCAGCTCAGCATTACAGCAAGCACTCGGAGGCTCTTAGCAGCTCCCAGGTTGAGCTGGTTTTAGGTGTTGAAAAAAATGAAGTGTTAAGTCCACAGACTCAAGGTCAAATGTAAGTGCTGCACTGTTACTGGCGAGCTCAGCAAGCACAGGATATCTCTTCATGGAGTTAAAGCTTCCTTCTAGAAAGTAGTTCAAAACCACCATATGACAAGGCAGCTGGCTTTGGTTTCTCTAAGATTCAAATGCCTGTGTGGAATACATTCTTTTCTTGCTCTTCAAAATTAAAAAAAAAAAACCAAAACACGAAACAAAAGAAAATAAAAGAAGGCAATTAGGACTCAGTCCATTCAATTTCCATGTCATGTATTTTACCAGGCAGTTTCCAATATGGCCAGAAAAAAGGTAGTGGCTTACACAGGTTGGCACCTAGTATTTGTTCTCTCTCTCTCTCTCTCTCTCTCTCTCTCTCTCTCTCTCTCTCTCTCTCTCTCTCTCTCTCTCTCTCTCTCTCTCTCTCTAAGTGCATATTCCACGGCTTGAACTCAAGGTCTTGTCCTCTACACAGCTGGTGCTCTACTCTGAACCATTACTCCAGCCTTTTTGCTAGTTAGTTGGAGATGGAATCTCACTGACTTATTTGTCCAGCCTCACTTTGAATTGTTATCCTCTGGACCTCAGCTTTCTGGGAAGCTAGCATTACAGGCATGAGCAATAGTGCCTGGCTAATACACATTTTCTAAATGAGTGACTAAGGGAAACTGAGGCACCATGAAAGCATTGAGATGGAGACTCAGCGTGAGTGCAGATACACGTCTGCTACATCCCTGTTTCTTTTTGTGTCAAGGTGGCTCACAGTTCTGCCATAGCAGCCTTGTTTTCCAGTGTGGCCTGGCAAGATGAATAGGCACCACAGCTGTGGCCTTCCCTTGTCACTTCTGTGGGTGAGATGGTTTCCCTGCGGAACCTCTGTTTGCCCCACCATGGTGGTAGGGCTTGGACTGGGCTCGGGCTCTCAGTCTGGGACCTATACCTGTATACAGGAGGTTTGATGTTGTTTATTGCTATGATGTGCATGTGGATTTTAGAAAACACACACCAAAAGATGGGCTCCCAAGACGGTTACCTTCGATCTCTTCAGCAGAGCCATCTGAGTGATCCCAGAGAAATTCCCTTGGCCACTGAACAGGTCTGTGATGCCCATTTCCGTCAGCACGCCCCCCAGGTCGTAGCTGCCCAAGAGGGACACCTTTGGGATATACAGGTTCACCACACTGCTCGGGGGAGAGGGGGAAGGGGAAAAGGTTAGGCAACAAAGACCAGGCTGGACATTTAGGAGCAGAGGCCTCCCTCTGTGTGGCTCCTCCAGCTTTGGTCACTCAGCCCCACCTGCTCACTGGGGACAGAAGGGGCAGGGCAGGAGGCAGGACTTGCTTCTTCCTCCAACACAATGGCTGTGATTTATACATTTGTTTCCTCCAGGTGATTGCCTTGAGCTTCTCCACCTGTAATACAGCCGGAGCACTGAGCATTGAGCACAATGGCTGGTAAGGAAGGTCCTTTGGTCCTGAGGAGCCCTCAGAAGCAGAGGAGAAGAGGAGCACCCAGCTGGGAGCAGCCATTGTGGTCCCTGCTCTGCCCCCCATGCTGAGGCTCTGCTCCCTCCCCCCATGCCCTCAGCACACAGGGCTGAGCTCATTTGTTGCCTGTTGGCTATGGAGAAGGGCTGGGGCCCCCTGAGTTTGTGTGGCAGAAACTTGAGTCAGCTAGCATGAAGAAAGGTAAGAGAATGCACGCCAGGATGGGGTAGAAGAGGAAGAAATGCAGAACTGGGCATAGACACACTTAAAAAAAATTAAAGTACAGTATCAACTTCCTTTGACTTGTCTTCTCCTTGAATCTTGAGTGACAGATGTCTGAAATCCTGACATTAAAGATGTCAGTGAAAACACCTGAGATCTCTAGTGCTTGGGCTCGCTCCCAGTCTCACACCGATCACCAGAAAAAGCAGCCCCAGCCCTAGCTGAGAGCTGGGCCATCAAGCCGCACCAGCTTCAGCCAGCGTCCAAAACAGAGTTGAGGAAGAGACCAAGATGAGAGACACAGGTGACGCAGTCTGTAGGGATGCGTTACTGTTAGGATATGCAGCCTCTTCCAGGAGGCTCGGATGTGGAAGGCTTCCAGCTGGGGGCTGAGGATTCACTCATCCACTGGGGAGTCCACAGGCTGTTAGGAGTGGGGCTGGTTGGAAGAAATGGGTCACTAGAGGAGAGGCTCCTCTCTCTCTCCCTCTGCCTCTCTGCTTCCCCCATCACTAGCACATCTTCAGCTAGTGTTCTCTGAGTACAAACCCTGAACTAGCCCTTGCCTGGACTAGAGGTTAGAGAGCGGATTCCACTGGTGACCACTAGCCTAGCAGCACAGGACCTTTCCTCCGTGTCTTTCATCTACTCCTTCCACAAGGGGACCTCACCTCGGGTATTCCTTGTGGAATACCAGAGGAGCTCTGCTGATTGATAGGCGTGACTCTGAGGGATGCCAGGGGATCTTACTGTCCATGGGGATTCGGCGGGCAGGAGGACAGTGAGTGCTGGCAGAAGGCCAGGCGTGTCTGGTTTTTGCCTGCCCCACTTCTGGAGGGCACCCGAGGGCTTACCGATGGGTCAGTGAGTTGGACCATCTCTCAACTGTGTCCCGGCTTAGGTGGGCAATGACTTTGTCCATGTGCCCTTCCTCTGGAAGAATGAAGAAGACAGTCCCATTGCCCACGTAATCCAGCTGTACCAGCTGACAGGGGAGCTTCGAGTCGCGGAGGTACTTGATGGTGTTTGACTGGAACATCATGGGGACCTTCACTGTGACCTTCTCGCTCACATGGAAGTCCATCTCTCTAGTGTTTCCTGGGTCAAAAGCATGTGCCCATATGCCTGGGAAGAGATGGGAGAGGGAACAGGAATCAGCTCTGTAAGACCAGGGAGAGAGAGAGAGCACAGCTTGGATAGCCACCCTGGTGCACAAGCTGTGAGCTGAGCTACTCAGCAGTCTCTGCACACCCACTTGGATTCCCAGAAATTTCCAGAAAGAGGTCACAATTCTATAGGCTTAAAGCCCATTCCGTCCTCTGCTTTGGGATGGATTGAGGATGAGCTCTGCTCCTAAGCTTGGCTTCAGATACAGAAGAGGGGGGAGCAACAGAATGCTAGGCCTGGCGCTGGGGTTACGGCTCCCCCAGGTGGACATTGGCTCCCTGATATCAGAGTACTGGAAGACATGGCTGACCTCAAGCCTAGAACTCAAGGTGCCTGGTCAGGAGAGGAAGGGACTCTTCCAGGGGACTGGTTTATCTCTTCCATCTCCACCCAACATCCCTACTAATCCCTGGAGGAGTCTGTGGACCCTTTGCACATGGAATGAGGGCATTCTGGCCCCCACTGCCTGAAGGCAGAGTCAGGAAGAGAGGTGTACCAGGGCCTCAGACTCCCCAGCTCTCACCTTGGGGGTTACACACTCCTGTGCATGTGTGCACACATGCGCACGCACACACGTGTGTGTGTGTGGGGGGGTGTGCCTCGGGACTCCATAGCCCTGCTCAGTTCTAATAGAAAGGAGATTGCTCTCACACTGAGCCAACACTTGTCCAATAGCAACGCCTCCTGCAGAGCCTCTTCTGTTCTCCTGAGCTTGTACCACACAGTGTGACCCACTGGGGACTTTGGACCTCCAGGAATGCCAGTTAATGAATGTGTGCAGCGGTCCAGTCTGCAGTCATTTGTTCCAGTGATATCAGGAGTCTCTGCAGGCTGCCATGGAGACAGAGGAAGGGGAATTTGGTGTGTTTGGAGTATGTATGTTTATGTGCATGTGTGTGTACATGTGTGTATATGTGCCTGCATGTGTATGTGTACAATATGGGCATGCAATGTATGTGTACATGTGTGTGTGTGTGTGTGTGTGTGTGTGTGTGTGTGTGTTGGGAGTTTTGAGAAAGGGAACAATGCTGAGGCAGGAGAGCAGAGAAGACAGAAGAGGACTCCAGACCACAGTTTTCTGCTCTTGGCACAATGATCATTTCGGGGTCATTTTCACTGTGGAGGGCTTGTGAATAGGATATTTACCAGTCTACCTGGCCCCTACTCAGGGAATACCCACAGCCATAAGGCAGCCAGGTCGCTTACAGTTACAACAGTGAGCCTCAGACCTGCCTTGTAGAACGTAAGCCATTTGCTCAACTCCAAGGGGTAGCCTTCTGAATTGGGCCAAATGTTATCATCACGCTTTCCCAGAAGTACTGTGATGAAGATGGAGCCTCCCATAGCTGAAAGTGCTTTGTGCCCTGGGCTGGGATGGCTGTTCTAGTTTCGGCAATGGTGGGTGGGGTCTTGGGATAGGTAGCATGGAGGGGAGCGTTACCTTTGAAGAAGATATAGTTAACCAGGATGAGGGTAGCTGGGCTACCCAGTTCTGAAAATACCTCTGTGATTTTCCCCTTGGTCTTATTCCGCACATACTCATTGATGTGTCTGCTGGCTCCAGCCCAGTCTTTGAAGTCGGTGGCCAAGGCCTCTGCTTCATAGTAGTGCTTGATATCGGCTAAGAATGATTGCAGTAGTTCTAGGCTCTGGTCAAGAAGCAAGGTGTTTCCCATGATCATGTCCAAGCCGGTGTCTGACTCTCCAAAGAGGTGATGGAGGTGCTGGAAACCCTGATGGATCTCCGCTTTTGATGTCTTGTTGAGGTTGAAGCCCAGACCCTGGAGAAGCTGGGTCTGTGTGTGGCCGGATAACCCCAGCGAGAGCATAGCCAGGGCCATGGAGATGCTCACGGGCGAGATGAAGATGTTGTTGCCAGGAGCTGAGGCCACCAGGTGCCGATACAGGTTGAAGGCAAAGTCAATATTGGTTGGAGCTAGGCTCCGGTGAGGGCTGTTGCTACGCACAGTGGCAGTTGAGTCCTGAGCCTGGACAGTCCAGAGGCCACTGGTGGAGAGCCAGAGGAGACAGGTACAGAGGGTGATTGACATTGTGGTAGGACCAGACCCTGCCAAAATCAAGACTGCTAGTTAGGTAATGTGGTGGCTCCTGAGTCATCAGCTCTGATGCCGCAGAACGCAGTCAGAAAACCCACCTGAGCCTCCTGTCCTCCACACTGGCTAGGCGGCCTGGGCCAAGCCACCGCAAGGCCCGGAGCTTCAGTGTCCTTATTGGAAGATGTAAATGATACAGCAATCCTTCAAATGCCTACTTAATACCCAACGAAGATCTGTTATCTGCCTTAGATTTTCTCATCTATCTGGTATCCAAGTATTCATGAAGTAAATAATATTTACCTGGTTTTAGCAGTCAGAAAAGTTAAGTGTGTACCTAATGGAAACAATCCAAGTTCCAAAAGGAAAGCAAACCATTGTGAATTAAGAATCTTAGACCTAGACAAAACGTCCACTGAAAAGGAGGAGGAGCCACGTACTGGTGGCTCACGCCACCTAGTTACTAGCTTAGGAGGCTGAGATCTGAGGATCAAGATTCAAAGCTAGCCTGGGCAGGAAAGTCCATGGGACTCTTTATCTCCAATTAACCACCAGAAAACTAGAAGTGGCCCTGTGGCTCAAAATGGTAGAGTGCCAGCCATGAGCAACAAAGAGCTCAGAGACAGGACCCACCCAGGCCCTCACTTCAAGCCCCAGGACTGACAAAAACAAAACAAAACAAACACAAAGTACACACACATACAAAACACACACAAAAAAGCGATAATTCAAGACATTCCTAGATAAAACCAGAAAAGCTTGTTACCATAACAAAACCCTGGAAGGGATGAAAACGTTTCAATTTATATAAAAATTAAAAGATGCTGGACATCAACTGGAAAGTGGATGAGGAAATAAAGCTAGCTGATAGAGGATGAGAACCGTGTATGGCCACCATCAAAGCTAGTATTTTTTTTACTCTGTAATTCCACAGTGTGCATTCTCTAGGACACAAGATTGACAGCTAAACACACCCATTAGTCTATGTTTGGGGATAAACAATTAACATAAAGATCTAATTTGTGATACCAGTAATGGAAAGGAAACAGATAGGTGGAAGCAATTTTCTTATAATATTGAAATCAATCTGGTGAAAATTCTGGTTGAGTGTTTGAACCCTAGCCTATGGTAGCCATAGGGAAAAACAATTGTGTACAGGTGAGACCTTAATGGTTTCACTACAAAATCAATACACAAGGAGACTGTGGTAGAGCAAGTGGGGCACAAAAAAAGCATTGAAATGGCAAAAGCAAGTCCCTCCTCATCAGCAATTACTTTAAATGTAAATGGGTCAAATACTACAATCAAAGGACAGAGACTGGCAGAATAGATACAATGGATCATGTTACGTGCCTGGAGAGGGCTAGCTGTTGCATCACAGGAGTGGCTGTCCTGCTGTACTCACGCTTGTACGGCAGACGGAACAAGCTCCTTCAGACCTTTTAAATAAGGCCCTGGGGTGGACTGGGAGAACATAAACACTCAGACCCACACAGTTGGCTAAACATTTCTGCATGTATCTGTGAGAGTTTCTCCAAGAAAGATTAGCATTTGAGCTAGTGATAAATTGAAAAAGATCCAACCTCAACAATATACTCAAATATCATGTATATGCATGTGCATAAACACACATACATATGTAACTTTTGGTAACATTGAGACAAATACGTGTATCTTCCTTAGATGTTTGGCTCAATTCATCAACAAAATCATCAAGCTTTTATTTTTTGGCATTTTAAAAAATTCTCATTTTACCTCCTAATTAATTATTGGAGTATGGGTGCCACCGTTCTCCCTAGAATATGCAAAGGCCCCCATCCTGGCACAGTCCCTAACCCAAGCTTCAGGAGACGTGAGTGCAAACATCTCTGGCCACTCTCTGGCCTCTTCTGTTCTCCCTGTGTATCTCTCTCACCTCTCCATCACTCCTGTGTCTATCTCTCCTGGCTCTCCAGAGTGGGGAAACAACCCCACTGGCTCCTCTGAGTTGCTTTCTTTTCTACTCCAGTTGTCCATGAAGTTGAGGCCTGCTTGCCTCCCGGCTTCCAGGACCCCAACTGCTTCTTGGGTTCTCCCCAGTGCTGGTTTCTAACTCCCACTGCTGGGTCCTTGGGGCATTTCATTTTCCTGGACTTTGTGATAGAAAAAGCGGGGTTCAGATCCCAGAACTGTCATTTCTGAACCAGATGACAGGGGACTGGCTAGTTAAGCTCCTCCCCAGTCTCTCCAGGGTAAAATAGACACTCCTGGCTTCTCTCCTAGGATTTAGAGGTCACTCATGCTGGCTTCTTGCCTCCTATGTCACCCCACCCTGGAGCTGGGCTGCCTCTCTGGCTTCCTACAATCTCTTTGTTGCAGCCTGGCTCTAAAGTTCCCTGCCTAAGAGCTTGTAGTAGCTCCCCAGTGTCTACAGCCTAGGCCTGATCCCCGCCGATGTGACTCAAGAAACTCTCATAACAGTCCTTAAATCTGACCATAGCGGTACTGGGTGTCAGAGATTTCTCTTGTCACACTCTGAACTTTAATCTTACTGTAAGGCAGGCACTTCAGGGCAGGGCAGGGCAGGGCAGGGCAGGAAAGAGCAGGACAAATTATTATAGTTCCCCAGTGTTGAGCCCTGTTCCAGGGTGGGTGAGCTGCGATCTGGACATAGCTTTTCTATGGCCCTGCCTTGTGTGGCTTCTTCTGTTGATTGCACACTTCCTTCCTGGATTGGATCACAGCCTCTCGGTCTTTGAGAGTCAAGTGCTTAGCCCCAGAAGACTTTCTTCTGTCCCTGCTCTTGCATCACAACCAGGGTCATCTTTGTTTCAGCACTGGCCACTGCCACAGCTGTTTATAATTCTGTCTTGAACAAAAGACCCCACCTGACACAAAGGCCAAGATGAAGTTGGGCCCCGATCACCTTTCTTCTGTCTCTCAGGACACCAGATGCCAGATCCCAGCCTCTCCCTTCGGTTATCCTCCAAGATGGGAGTCAAGTCCCTCTGCCTCACAAGGCTGCTGCAAACACCAGGCAGAGCTGCCACCGTGCTCATGCCCTCCCTTCACGGGTCATGCAGGACCCATGGTACTAATGAGAACCAGACCCCAGCAAAGGGGAGCCACCCAGCCTGGACACTGCTTTGCTCAAGCAAAACAATGCACAAAACAGCTCTAAGAGAGCCCAGCCGAATGAAAGATTGTTCACATTCTCAGTATCATTCACGTTTCATTTCTGGCATGTCTTCCTGGTCCCTCCTTCCTGTGGTGACCCATGGAGTGACTGTTTTACTCTTTTCAGTCCATGGGTTATACAGAGTTCTAGGCTTCGGGGCACATGGGCATGTGGTAGGATGCACACACGGTGTGCACCATCTGTATCATCCTTGTCCCAGGTCACCTCAGGAAGCTGTGGTAGAGGGGCAGGTGGGACCCCTGTCCTGTGTCGCTTATGCATCTCTTGTCCCTACCCTAGTTGGCCTCTGGATACTGCCCAGGAAAAGTGATCTCAGCCGTCAGCCTCCTACACTGAGGCCTGGCAGACCTTAGGTACTTCAGCCTTGCAATGCATGAGGCTGGAATCCAGCTTCAACTTTCAATCCAAGCCCTTTGCAGTGCAGGAGACCAGGGGCTCAACACTCCACTGGTGCCCTGCAGACCCCGGGGCTTGCGAAGAGCTCCACGGGGTTACCTCTTATCACTGCTGGCTGCCCTTATGTTCAGCACTCCACTGACAAAGCAAACAAGTCAGCCAGTCCCAGTCAGAGCCTTGTTCTGGAGGGCAGGCAGGTGCAGGAGCGGGGGAGCATGGGAGCATGGGGCACAGAGCACTGTTCAGGAGTCACTCACCGTTCTGTGTGGATTGAGGTTCTGCTGCTGCTTGATCCCGGCCTGTGTACAGTAAGTAAGCACGCTGGTCTGCTCCTATTAGTCTGGCTTCCAGCTTCTTTTCTGGTTAATGGTTACAAAGGGATAGTAACCATCATTCAAAGGTTCCCACCTCCTGATCATTAACCAATGAGAGGATTTCCCCCCCCCCCCAGAAATGTGAGTACACATAGCCAATTAACTTTCTTCTGAACTTTCTCATTTTTTACTAGCTCTGTCCAGCCAGATATGAGGTTTTTTTTTAAATAAAAATTGTGAGCTGGGTACGGTGACTCACGCTTGTAATCCTAGCTACTCAGGAGGATCTGAGGATTGCTGTTCAAAGCCAGCCTGGGGCACTAAAAAGTCAATGAGACTCTTATTTCCAGTTAACCACCAGAAAATTGGAAGTGGCAGTCTTGCTCAAGGGGTAGGGCAGTAGCCTCGGACTGAAGAACTCAGGGACAACACCCAGGCCCAGAGTTCAAGTCCTACAACTGACCAAAAAAAATGTGCTTGTGGTTGCCCCTTGACAGCTGGCTGAGAATTCACAGATGCCCTTGATAATGTATACAAACATATATTTCTGCATATATGTATGTATTATGTATGTTGCTGCATATATATGTATATATATTATATTTTTGTACTCTTAGGATAACTGTTGGTTTTATATTTGTAAAAAAATTCCAATATTTCATCTAGCTGGTCACCTCATTTTTGTACTTAGCTACTCAGGAGGTTGAGATATGAGGATTGAAATCAAAGCCAACCCAGGCAGATAGTCTGTGAGATTCTTATTTCCAATTAAGCACTAAAACACCATAAGTAGAGCTGTGGCTCAAATAGTAGAGTTCTAGCCTTGAGCAAAAAGTCCCAGGGACAGCACTTAGGCCCCGAATTCAAGATCCTGGAAAAGCACATACACATACAAAAAAATCAGGGGACAGTTTCCATTTAATATGTAGATACTGATATTCATATATGTATAATAACTTGAGATCATCTTATTCAATTTTTATACTTAAATTATTTACTTGAAATTTTAGTTTTTCAGTGAGAAATACTTTTAAAAATATAGCCACAATTGTTCATTTATTCCTTCCTCTGTCAGTGGTTGGTTCATTTACTTTAAGACTTTTACTGAAGCATATAAACTTTTGAACATGTTTACCTTTGTGATATCCTTATTTCTCTTATATTTTTGTTTCATGTCTGACACTTTAGTCTTGAAGTATATTTTATCTGATATTGAGATTTTTTTCCCCCGGTTAAAATTGTTTACTATTGCTTCCTGTTACTTCTAAAGCTATTTGGGCTTTTTTGCTTGAAGACTATGTTACATAATATTTTCTTCGATTTACTTTTATTATACATAAGTGAAGGTCTTTGTCTTTTTATTGACAAAGTTAACCAGTTTGTATTTGTTGTACTTGTTGTCTTACTACTATTGGCATACCACATCATTCTATATTTTCCACGCTGTATATACTCTTTCTGTCTCCTCTCCATTCTCATGAACATTTGTTTTTTGTTCTTTTAATAAGGCTGTCATTCTGACTAGGATGAGATGGAATTTCAGTGTAGTTTTGATTTGTATTTCCTTTGTGGCTAAAGATATTGAACATTTCTTCATGCGTTTATTAGCCATTTTTATTTCTTCTTGTGAGAGTTGTCTTTTGCAGTTTAAATCATTGAATTCTTGGTATGTTCTGGATAATAATACTTTCTGTAAAATAGCTGGCATAAGTTTTTCTTCCTTTCTGTGGGTTGTTTTTGGGTTCTGGGTGTGAACTGCTTCTTTTGTTGTGCAGAAAACGCTTTCTTCAAGATTTTATAGTTTTTATTATAGAGGTATTTGATGGAGTCTACAGGGACACAAGCACAGTATCATGTCATCAGATAATAGGGTAATTTGATTTACTTTCACCCTATTTGGATCCTGTTAATGTATTTTTCCTGCCTTATTACTCTGGCTAACAATTCCAACACTATATTGAAGAAGTGTGAGAAAGTGGGAATTTTTGTCTTGTTACTGATTTTAGGGGAAATGGCTTCTATCTTCTCTCATTTGTTACTATGGTAGCAATAGATGTATCTAGGTACATCCCCTCTATTTTTTGCCAGTCCTGGGGCTTGAACTCAGGGCTTGGGCTCTGTCCTTGGACACTTTTTACTCAAGGCTAGCACTCTGCCACTTGAGCCACAGCCCCACTTCCAGCTTTTTCTGTGTATGTAGTTCTGGGAAATTGAACCCAGGGCTATATGCATGTTAGGTGAGCACTCTACCACTAGGCTATGTTAGGTATATCCCTTCTATTCCCAGTTTCTTCAGATCTTTTATCATAAAAAGATACTTAGTTGTGTCAGAAGCCTTTTCTGTATAGATTGAGGGAGGGAGGGAGGGAGAAAGGAAAGAAGGAAGGAAGGAAGGAAGGAAGGAAGGAAGGAAGGAATGATTGGACAGAGATGTCTAGATGTGTTCCATGGGTCTAAGTACCTGTATTTATGCCTATAGCATGCTATTTTTGCTACTGAGGGCTTATGATGTAGTTTGAAATCAGAAAATATGATGCTTCCATCTATGTTCCTTTTACTCAAATTTGCTTTGGCAATTCCATTTTCTATATCATTCTAGTTGATAATGTATTTCTTTTCTAACTTCTTATTTCATAAACTTTTAAAACTTTGTATGCTAACATGTAAATTAAAAGTAATAAAATTTCTGCCTACACATATTTGTCTCCAAACTTTTAACTGCTTCATTAAAATAAGAATGATAAAATTTATTACTTTCAATATATAATTTGATAACTTTTAATTATAGAGCTGTGCCAACATCTCCACAACCTAGTCACTGATTTTAGCATGCAAGTTCATATCCTTGAACTTCTTGTCATAAATCTCATATTCTGTAACCCTTTTATTCCCAGGCAAACTGTGGCTCATTACCCCAACTTGGATAGTTTTTCAGTCATCTGGAAGAGGAAATGATTAACTGTCTGTCTTTCTGTCTGTCTGTCTCCCTGTTTATCTCCTATTCTTTGGATATGCAGGAGATTGCCTGTATTTTGCCAGTCAGTAGCTGAAGTGATTTGGGGACAAGAAAGTGGGAGGCGAAGGCATGAAGGTGATGGAATGTGTAGGATGGAATGGATAGCCACATTCAACCATCTGCCCAGCAACTCTGACAAAGGCAGAAAAGAATGAAGGAGCTGGGCATATGACTGATCATGGAAGTTAAAATAAGCAAGGAGACAGTGAAGACTGGAAGGACAGTGCGAAGTAGAAAACCCAAAGAATCAACGAGTTGTACATGCTGGTGGGATGGAAGGATTGCTGGAGTTGGGTACAAAACGAATGATCTGTAAAGCCAGGAGGCAGTTGTATGGCAAGTTACCACTCTACCACTACATATCCTGTCCAGCTGGACAGCAGAGTCCTTGAGGTGGTGGGTGCCTGTTGCAGCAGCAGTGTCTGTGGAGAGACTGCTGGGTCAGATGAAGTTCACATGGGGTACTGTTAATTTTCAGCCTCTACTGGCACTGGCGTGAAGTGAGGCTGCCAGATTATGTCAGTGTCGGGCTGCTTGCCCATTCAGTTTAAATCTTCACTAGAAGCCAGGTAGGCACCCATGGCTCATGCCTGTAAGTCTGGCTTCCTCAGGAGGTTGATATCCGAGAATCAAAGTTTGAAGCCATCCCAGGTAGACAAGTGTATGAGACTCTTATCTCCAGCAAAAAGTTGGAAGTAGAGGTGTGCCTCAAGGGATAGTACACCAGCCATGAGTTGAGCAAGACTGAGAGGCTTGAAGTTCAAGTCTCAGTCCTGGTACAAAAAGAAACCCCATCAAACAGACAAAAACAACCCGAAACTCTGATTAGATATACTAGCCAATGAGAACATGGATTCCTATCTGTAAAGCAAGAGATTACATTAACTGTGCCTCATGCATCCCTGGTGGCTGTGGCAGGTCCGCACCCTTTCTGATGAGATCTTGAAGATGTGGACAGTCCCTCCCTCCTCTGCATCCTTTCCCCACATGTTAGTGTCGTGCCTGTGGTCTGAACTCAGCTGGGGCTCTCTCAAATTAAGTATGGAGGATGGAAGGTTTGATGGAGACTGGTGAGGAGGTGTAGGCCTGCTCTGAAGTTTCTGGCAGAAGAAGATCCCAGCATGGAGCAGATAAAAACTGTAGGGCAGCGTTCTGCGGTGCCATCTTTTATAGGAATAGCTGAAGCAGGCACGTGGCCTTCAAATATGGCAGAATGTTGAGTAACCTCTGTCATCAAAGACCCCCTGAGACGTTCTCTGCAGGCCTTCTCTCCCAGCCACCTGTGAGACTGAGACTCATGACACTCTGTGAACTTCTGCAGCTATCAGGTGCCAGCGGGAAGCTGTGAGGAATAATCCCGCTGTCTCTAATCCCATAAACAGGCACCCAAGTACTCTCAGGGCAGTTTCCAGGTCCTCCCAGGGGTGCACCAGGAGGAACAGAGCGTCCCTTACAAGGCTGTCACTTATTGCTTCCTTCAGCTGGTCTTAGGAAGAAAGGTGGCTGTACTGCACTCTGCGCGGTGGAGATCTGAAGGAAAAGCCAAGAAACCAGAGGAGACTATGAAGCTGGTAAAGGGCTGAAGAGAGTGACATCGCTATTCACCTCAGGAAGGGTACTGGAGATGGCACAGGTTGTGTTTGGGGCTTTGGTTTGATCACCTGTGAAGTGGGACAATCACTCGATGTGGCCTTGAGCTAAGTTCAGAAGATGGACGTGGGAGCAGTGCGCTTGAGCCAGGTGCACAGTGAGAGCTGCGCTTGCTCTCCTTTTTCCTTCAGGAAAAGTCTCCTCTGGGGATTGGGGCTGGAGACCAGGACACTTGCTCTCCTGTCATCTGCAAAGCCACACTGGCATCTGTCACCTCCCCCATGAAGCGAGGTTGTGGCTGACTTCCTCAGTGAGCAGCAGCAGTGAAGGACCTGCTGAAGAGGAAGGCAGGGACGAGTTGCCTGGGAAATGAGCCCAGGTCCTTCATGTCTTCCTCTCCCCTCCTTCATCCACAGTCAGCTTGGCCCCACATGTGCGCTGCCCTTGCGGACCAAGGTCCACAGTGTTTGTCCAGGAGGGGGGCTGCCCTTCCCGCCCCCCACCACCGACAACTGACACTTCATGCGGTCCTGACCTTAGAACCCAGCCCTGGTGCTGTCGGGACTAGAGGCAGGACCTGCAGCATCCTGTCTCCTGGTCATGACTTCATGTCATCATTTGTACAGCTCCAGGGTACGATGCCTTCCTGCCCCACACCCCTTGCCTGCTTGGTCTCCTGCTCTCCTCTAACCCAGTGGCAGCTTAGGCACCTGGGAAAGGGCTCGCTGTGTTGCTGTAATGCCCTGGCAGCTTGTGCCACTTTTCCTGGCTTCCTTTCTTTATATTCACCCTACACACTTCTGCAAGCTGTCATCTGCTGACATCCTGCCTTCTAAAAACTGTTGTTTTCCAATCCCTCTTTGTACCTCCTGCTTCTCTCTGGGGCCTGCCTTGACAGGCCCTCTCTAGGTCGCCCTCAGCTGGCCTCAGTGGCTCAGGCAGTGGTCCTTTCCACGGGCTGGGACTCTGATGCCCCAAAATCCACGAGGAGCCTGCTTCCTCATTCACAGGTTGCATGACAGGCTGAGTGGCTCAGCTTGGTGACCAAGGTCCTGTGGCCACTGACATGGCCGTTCCGGTCCCCTAATCTTAACCGCCCTCTCCTATAGCTTACTTTTTCCCAAAGCTAAACAGTACTTGTGTCCACTTTCTCCTTCTGCTCTCTTTGCCATAAAAATGTCAGGATTCCTTCTGTGGGGAAGATTCCATCCCATTCTTGTGTAATGTAGCCCCTCTGCCACCCAGACCCCACTGCCACTATGTAGCAGATGGGTGGAGTGGGATGGATGGCAGCGTGTGGGCTCTAAGCCTGCAGTGCACAGGTATCCCAGCCTACAGTGTCCACTTGGAAAATGAGATAATAGGGCAGGGAGGGAGGAGGCTAAGAGTTTGCCCAAAGTCCCACCATGTCCAAAAATGCCTGGATTGACTCACAGCCATAGCTAGTTCTTAAGCAGTGCTGCTATTTCTTTAGAGGGGTATAGCCAGCAAAATGAGAAAGTCTGACTGTGTGTCTGACTGTCTTTTCCTAGTTCTTGTTTTCTCAAGTATCTTGAGGGCCCTAGGGCAGGCTACACGCTGCATTTCCTTGCTTGTCCTTTCCAAGTTTGTTCCTCAGAAGCATAAACTAGGAGCTGGTGGCTCACACCTCTAATTCTAGCTACTTATGAGATTGGGGAAATGGGGATTGTGATTCAAGGCCAGCTGAGGTGCACAAATCCAGGAGACTCTTATCTCCAATTAACCAGCAAAAAGCTGGAAATGGAGGCTGGCTCAGTGATAGCATTGGTAGCCTTAAGAAAAAAAAAAAAAAAGGAGGCAAGAGCATGAGGCCCTCAGCTCAGGCCCCAACACACACACACACACACACACACACACACACACACACACACACACACACTGGCAAAGCCAATTTGACTCAGAGACCCTCCCTGCATAGCAGCTGAGTGCTGTCTGTGTGCACAGAGTCTCAACTTCAGTTTCTCAACTGTTTCAGCCATAAGATAGTGTGTGTTCTTCCTTCCTCCCAGTGGCTGGCCCAGCTGGAACCTCTTCATGGTTCCCTATTCAGAACTGGATAAGCTGAGCCACACCACAGCCTGGAAGGGGCCTTGAGGCAAATTCGTAGGATGAGCTTGACTCATAGCTGAAAGCTGCGAATATCAATTCCATGTCTTTTCACATAGGCATTTGAGGACAAGGAAGCCACAGGGCCAGATTCTACCTTCCAGAGCTCACCATGGGATCTTTTGTCTAGAGAAGGACTGGCTTTGATCCCCAAGGTGACATCTGACATGACTGGGAACAGATTTTTGTCACAGTAGGGCTGTAAGGCTGACATCCTATAGATAGCACCCATAATGTTGCCAAACTTCCCATAACACACAGAAAGCCCCATACAGGGTTGAGAAGACGAAGCCAGGATGCAGGACTGGGGGTGGTAGCTCAGCACTTGGTGGTTTGCAGTGATAGGGAACTGGAAGGTTGGCCTGGAAGCCATCTGGTTTCTGGATCAAGATTCTTTGGCTTTGTGTTTGGTGCCTTGTGCTTTCAAGGCAGGTGGTCTGGTATTGATCCACACCTCCAGCTCTTTTGGGCCATGTTTATTTTTTGATAAGGTCTCACTTCCTGCCCAGGTGTGTGTCTAGACTGTGATCTATCTGTTTTAAACTTTCCACTGAAACTAGGATGACAGGTGCTTGTCACCTTGCCTAACTTCTAACCTTGAGACAGAATTTCCTAGGGCTGGCTTGGAACAGGCCATCCCCCCACTCTCCGCCTCCTAAGTAGCTAGGCTTCCAGGTGTGAGCCATTGGTGCCCGGCTTGGTTTCTCAGTCTTTCATGTACACATGAATCACCTGGGTTCTGATGAAGTGAAAAGTTTGGCTTTGTAAGTGTGAGATGGAAACTAAGCTCTTAAACTCCCAGGTAAAGATAATGTTGCTGGTCAGATTTAGAGGAGCAAAGACCTCTAACACTCGAGTAACACAGACACATTGATCCCAGATTGTGACAGAGCTGAGCTGCATCAGGATAACCCTGAACTCCACAGCGTCGTTTATGATGATCACTGGTCATTTATTCAGAGGTCCTCCTTACAGTGCGGGCTGGTTCAAATCCTGCCTGGGATATGCTGAGGCTTAGCTTTCTAAGTGCACACAATTGAAGTTCGTGAATTATAAATGGGAGACCACAAGAGAGGAGATGAATGCCTGAATCATGCCTAATCATTAGTGTGTAGTCTCATCCACAAGTGTCTTAGGTCAAACACAGGGCTGGGGGGGGATGGGGAGAATCCCATTAGCCAAGGAGCTAAAGTAACTGGGGTTTTACCTCAGCGGGAAGGGCTGTTAAAACTTTCCTCCATCAGCACCTCCTCCACCTCCCTGGTCCTCCAAGAAGGCAGTGAAGCTGCAAGCATAGGGCAGACGTAGGGTGTGGCTGTGCAGGCTGGAGAGGTGATGGAGCTGGACCCAGCCCAGCCACTGCATGGTGGGCACCTGTACTGTGAGCCTCTCACTCACCAAGGAGGGTTTGATCTCCGTGAACTTTGGGTCAAAGCGACATGCCCAGTTCCATGAAATCAGAAGGGAGACTGATGTTCAGGCTGCCAGCTGCCAGTTGTCAGGCACCACTCCCATGGTCTGAGACACAGGCATTCCTGAGAGACCAGGGGAATATAAGGGGCAGGTTGAACAAGGAGACAAATGGGAGAGGATGGCATCTGCCATGGATAGAAGGAAAGCTGGGGTTACTTAATATAATTTTCCAGGTCTTTCCCTTTCCTTATGAATGGTACAATATCATTCTTTCTGATGGATATGTAGAATTCCATTGTGTTTCTCTACCACCTTTTCTTGATCCTTTCATCCACTGAGAGGTCAACAATGCTGTAATGACCATGGGTGGTAATTTTAGGGAGGCCTGATTTGTGGTCCACTGGATAAATGCCAAGGAATGGGATTGTTGGGTCATAGGGAAGTTCTATGTTTAGTCTTTTTAAGGAATCTCTTCTTTATATCAAGCAAAGTAAGCCAGTGTCAAAGAAACACGTGGGAACTAGAATGTGCCTATAAGTCTCCAAGTAAACAAATAAATAACTATGAGCACACAATGGGACATGATAAATTGTATTTAAAGAAAGCAAGCAAGCTAGGGGAGCTATGCATGAAGGAAGAAGAGTTACCATTTCATGTGAAATTTCCCTAAAAGGTGATATGGAGTTAAAACAGCTTGAGAGAATAAGCCGACAACGGTATATTTAGAATATCCCAGAGAGAGGGAAGACTGTTATGTGCAGAGGCCCACTAGTAGTGTGGGGGGCAGAGAGATGGAAGTAAGGCCAGAGGGAGAAAGATTCCATCAGAATCTGAACCTTCCATAAGGTTCAGCAAGCACAGCCTTGTGTATGGTGCTGGCATACAGCAATTGCCAAAGAATTATATTCGAGATGAATTTTCTTATCACTGTACTCACTTCAACCCTACCAAATGTAAGCTGGTGGCTTCTCCTGTGGAGAATCTAGAAGGCAGTTCTGTGAGTTCCACACACTAGGAGAGAGTGAACCCTCTCTGTCTTCCATGAGCCTGCATCCTGCCTTCCCACTCTGCTAGCTGAGGCTCTAGGCAGGAACTGGGATGTCTAGATCTTCAGGGACACACAGTAGACAGAGCTCTGAGCTCCAGCTAGTACAAGAGGTGCAGGAGAGAATCAGGAAGCTGATTTCCTGAGCTTTGTGCCCTCACAGTGGCCAGCTGCAGCAAAGGCAGGTGTTACACAAAACGACACACTCTTCTGGGCAATGGAGCCCATGTGCGTGTGATGGTATTCAGAACATGGCGGTGTCATGTGTCCTCAGAGAAGGAAGAACACAGGAGAGGCGTGGGGATGCCGGCCAGCCGTTTGAGACTGACCTGTCTACTGAAGGCTCCTGGCTGTCTCTGTCCAGGCTCTTCTTCTTCTTAGCACCAGGTACATCTCCCAGCTGTCTGGCCACCTCCATTTGAATATTTAGGAGGCATGCCCCAAATGGGAATAAAAAGGCTTCCTAGATAAAATAGAGGGTTTCCAGAGGGGCTGGTTAGGAGGGCATTCTGGGGGCGAGGGGGGTGGGAATAGTAGGGAAATTCATGAGGTAAGATCCTGCACGTATTTACCACATGAAACCCCTTGGAAAATGAAAAAGGAAGTCAGATCCTAGCCAGCAAAAAGACCCAATCAGAAAACTTAGGGCTGAGACATCCTTTTAGAGACCCTGTGTGACTGGATGGTAAATGGGTTCCATCTAGGCTGCCATCTTGGATTTATTATCATGAAACCTGGATCATTATCCTGGGGATTCTGGAGCTGTTTTGAACAAACATGTCTGCAAACGAATAGATGCACAAGAGGTAGAGGAGATGTCATCAAGGCACTTTGCTCTGTGCAGAAGGATCTACCACTCTTCCCAGAGCTAGGCAAGCACTCTGAGCAGAGTGGTCTGCTACATTTTTGTCCTAATCCAAAAGGTGACATTGTCTCTTCTTGTTGCTAAAGAGTCAGGCTTACATTTTTTTGTTGTGGTGGTGGTGGTGGTTATTTTTTAAATTTTTTTTAATAATTGGTTACCAAGGTGGAAAGGTAAAACAAGGAAGTTAGAAAGCACTCTAACCATTAGTAAAAAGCTCCTATTCGGTGTGTGTGTGTGTGTATGGGGAGGAGGCTGTCCTTCCTGAGGCAAATGTGCACATTTTCCTTCTCATAGCTGGCCGAGAATGGCACAGCTGATGGTTACAGTTGAGGAGGTTGGTAAAGTCAGTGGAAAGTCCCTACTCAGTGGCAGGTGGGTGGGGAGAGGTGGGGGGCGCTACTTTTTAGCTCCATTGGTAAGGACTCATACTCTTGACTTGGCTAGATGATTACAAACCACACACACCTGAAGTCAAGAAGCATGGAGGTCCAGAAACATCAGAACAGAGGAACATCAGACGCAGAGTGAGAATCAGAATCTTGTGTCATGACTTCACAGTGTTTCATGGGGATAAAGGCCAGCTATTAGCTGAATATTGATTCTGACCTTCACCATTCTGACCTGTTTATTGAACAAACAAGCCTTTGAGCCTGTTTACTAATCATTATGAAGCTTATCCAGTCCTGTTTTAAGGATTGCTGTTTCCATGTCTTGAGCAACTACTGTGTCCTTGGAGCTTATCACCTTATTTTAATCCTACCAATGACCCTAGAAATATGTGACAATTATGCTTTTGTGAGTGAGAAAGAGTTCAAGGGCTTACTAAAGTTGATTAGTGATTGATTATGAGTAGAATTAGTGGCAGTTGTTTGCTGTGCCAGATTGTTGGGGTTTTAAATGATCTTATCTGATGTTGTATTCAGGAAAATTCATTGAGTATTGAAAGTCAACCATGTTGCAAAACATATTTATAGTTTCATTATTGAGCATTGACCTGGGCTTTAGGTCCCAGTGAACTCTTGCAAAGGCAAGCACTAGTCCATGCTCATTTCCAGGAGGGTGTGTACCAATGACTCCCATACCAAAAGTCTTTTTTTACATTAACTACTCAAGTTTAAGTCCAAGGACGCGATCCAGACACCAGGAGTCTTCATATATCTTCTTTTGTCCAGATTACACTCTGTTAATTTACTAAGGGCTTCCAGATTGAATACCACTAACTTAAACAACTGGAATGTATTATCTTGACATTTAGAAGGCAAGATGTTCTGCTGGTAGACTTGGTTCCTTCTGAGGGATCAGAGTGAAGGATCTATTCCTGGCCACTCTCCGTGGCTTGCAAAATAGCTTCTTCAGGCGCACCTGGTATCTCTATTTCTTCACTCACGCTCCTCCACATCCATGTCATTCTGCCTAATTTCTCCTTTGTGTAAGGCTAACACCCCAATCATTTTATTTGAGCTTGATTAGCTCTATAAGGACACTACCTCCAAAATATATGGTCACATTCTGAGTCGTTAGAGTTAAGATTTCAACATATGAATTTGGGAGGAGAAAATTCAATTGGCATCTCTAAACTCATCTGTGACATGACAAGGGATGTTGAACCCTCCCCTGCCCCCCAGTATTTTTACTATGGAAAAGAAATTTAAATACCTAGCCAAGTTTAAGTATTTTTAGAGTGGACCCACTAAACTAACCACATAGATTCTATCATTCACATTTTATTGCTTGTTTTGTCCCATCCTCTAGATGGCTGGTGTCTTTGTGCTAAGAAGGTAAAACAATAACAATCAGCAACAAAAAGTATTCCTCCTTGACCAGGTATATGTTACCATAGCAAGCAGAATATGGTTTGGATTTCGAGTCTTCTGCTGTGCACACATGTGTGAAGCATAGCCCTCCAACAATCCTCAGAATACAACTAAACAACAGTGTACCAATCTACAAAGTCCCCGATTCCTTTACAAAGAAGCATCTGATTTAAAATTGTTTACTGAAATTATATGGAACCCACACAGAGCATAATGAGTAACCTTGAACTGGAATGTGTGTGTGGGGGGGACATAGTGTAAGATGATTAGTGAATAAAAGTTCACTTGCTATAAGATGTTGAGCAAATGATTAATTGATTGACCATAGCTAGATACCTCATACAGGAATACCCAGGAGGAAGAAAAATATAGAGTACATTTTGAGGGATCCGTTACTGAGATGACTCAAGTTGGAAGCCATGAGTTGACTGACAATGCATGTCTGGGCTGGATTTCTTCACCTGCTCAATTTTCTACCAATTCCTGCACTCCTGACACAGTGACAGAGATGACAGCTGTATTAATGAGGGCCTTGTTTGGGTTCCAAGTAAGAAACCTTGTTGATCTTGCCAACAAGATGAACAAAACAACTTGTTGCGGCAGTGACTTGGGACTGATGCTTTCCCCAGCTGAAGGTTGAGTTAATATTAACAGACCCAAGGTGATGTGTGCTTGTGCAATCACGAATCTGGCCATCTCTCCCCACAACCAGTCCTCCTCACTCACTCTTACCTCTTGCACCTCAGTTCCTTTCTGACTAATACCCAGAAAGGAAGAAAAATAGTCAGGGACACTAGGAAACAGTGCTTCCACCTGCTATGGTGAGGTAGCTGTGAACCAAGTATATCCAACTCGATGCTGCCAAACGAGCAGTTCATGTGTACATCTGAGGCCGTCTGTGTCACTGTTTTGAGGGCAAGGGTGTGCCAGTTCAGAGGGCAGAACATGTGCTTGATGGAAAAGTCATCTCTGCGGGTGCCTGCACCTAATCTTGCTCGCACCCCTCCAGCTGCCAGAGACAGCCTGCTATCTTTGGATCTGCCTTCACTATTCTCCTTTTAAAAGCTTCACCACCTTACAGCGGCATTTGCAGCGTAGCTTCAGTTGTATGTGACAGATGGTTTGTGAACAGACAGGCCCCACGATCAAAATATTGCATCCTCTTTCTTCTACTTGCATGGTAAATGTGTAAAAAGATCTGAGAAGTCCTGCAGTAGAGACTTGTCTAGAGTTTTCCCAAATCTAGTCTCCCCTAACACAAACTAGCCCCCACCAGGGTGATTCCTTGGTGATTCGTGGACTCCATCTAAGGATACAACTGCTTTCCTTGGTGCTCAGGGGTCAACCTCTCCTTTCTTATCCCTGGTACCCCTTTCATTTAATTGTTCAATTATAAGTTGATATACATTTTAAAACAGAAAACTACAAAGAAGAAAACAAAATGGCCTATGACTCCACCATGCTGAAAAGCCTCTGTGTTTAAAAAAAACATATAAATATGTATACTATCTATTATATAATATGCAGGTATATATATATATATATAATGACTTGTATGATTCTGTTAAAAACCTAAGTCACTGTAAAAAGGAGTTTCCATTTAACAAAAGCAGTATATGAACACAATGCATCTCCATCAATGTCATCCCTTTTGATTAACACCCATACCCCCAACCTCTTGCATTTTCTCCTCTTCCTCCCCTTTTCTTGCCATCTCCACTGCTCCAAGAACACTGCCTGCTGGCTTCTCTTCACCTTCTCAGACACATCTCTACCCCAGTTTATTGTGCTCACTGGCTCCCTTGGCCTAGATTTTTTTCTTTTAATATCTGCATGGTTGACTTTCTTGGGACTTTCAGATGTTACCTTTTTGGTGGCTAAAGTAACTGCAGAGAAGTGGTCCTTCCTGACCACCAAACATGAGAGAGCCTTGTACCCTAGGACTCCCTTTCCCTATCACTGTACATGTCTTACTATAGAAGTCATCACCTCTCCTGTGTTATGCCTGGATTGACTTACCTGGTGAATCACAGTGCATTTCTCAAGGCATTCCTGTAGAAAAAATGCATGTTTAGTTAAAAAAAATCAGCAAAGATTTTAAGCAGGTTGATTAGAGAAAAAGAGAATAACAATGGCCAATGAGAATGCTCAAAAATTCTAAGTTTCATTTATAGTTTGAAAAAAATGCAAATTGAGTTACAGAGTGCCATTTTCCACCCACCAAACTGGCACAAATTCACAAGGTTATAATCCACAAAGCTATGAGCATATGAGAAATGCTCACATATAATGTGAAGGAGTCTAAATCAGTACATTGTCACCAGAAAGACCATTTGTTAACATCTACCAAAGTTAACAGAAAAACAATCCTACTCTATTTTTTTGAGGGCAGTACTAAACGATCTCAGTACTACCTGGTATATTGCATGCCACGCAAGCACTGAATCACTAAATTCCTTTTCAGCCTGAAATACTATTTTTCATCTCAGGAAGCCCACTACTGAGAATTTATTCCATGGGAATGTGTATAAACCACAAATGCAAAAACACATGAGTATTCAAATAGCTCTTCAAGATTCTTCTCTCAATTGTTTTAGATTGGAAGTTGAATCGTTGGAGCAAAGGGTGCTTTAATTTTCAACGTTTTAAAGAAATTCCCACCCATCATCCATTTACTCACCCAACTATTCATCTACATCCACCTACCATCTCACCCGCATCTGTCCTTGATCCTCTATCCTGACCTTGTCTTCTCAACCCTGATACATTAGAGGCCACGGTGCCTTTTTTTGTGCATGAGGCTGGTGTGTGCAGGACATTTCTCCATGTTACAGTGTACATGGCAGCATTCTGAATGCTACTACCAGATGTCAGTAGAAGTCAGCTCTGTTGTAACCAGATATGTCTCCAGTTATTGCTAGATTTCCTCTGTGTGTCCAGGTCACTCCTTTCCTAGACCATGAATCATGTGCTCGTTTGGTGTTGGGGGGGTAGGTGGATGGGTGAGGAGTTGGAGTCTCCCTATGTAGCCCAGGCTGACCTTGAACTCACCATCCTCTAGCTCCCCCAGTGCTCACATTGATATCAGTTTCCTTATGTCTTTGTTTGGGTTTGCTATCAAGGTAATCATGGTTTCATAGAATAAGATAGAAATGGTTCCCTTCTCTTTAATTTTTTGGAAGAGCTTCAGGCGGATGGGTACAATTTCTTTTATTTTTGTCTTATTCAATCTTGCAATGGGTTTGTCAATCTTCTTTTGAAAGAATAATTCGATTTTATTGCTTTTTACTATTATTCTACATCATCTTCTAATCATCTTCCATTATTGACATTCTCCATGAAAAGTCATCTATTTTGAGATCTTTGCTCCAATTTTCAATTTCATTCTATCTGTGAGCTTTGGGTTTAGTTTGTCTTCTTTTTGTCTAATTCTTTAGTGTTTGTCAGACTTTGATTTGTGGGCAAGGGTTCTTAGCACTGCTTTTGCCACATCCAATATGTTCTACTTGTATTTTGATTTTCATTTGGCTCAGGAATTTTCTACCTTATGTGCTGGTACTTTCTTTGTCTCATTAGCTGTTCAAAAGAGAAGAATTTGTATGTGTTTGTTGATTTTTCTAGTTTTTCTTCTGCTCTTGATTTTTAGTTTAACTCAGTTGCAATCAGGAGAGATTTTTCAAAGATTGTTTGGGTCTTTTTAAATATATAAAGTCTTGTTCTATGACATGTTTTGGAGAATAGACCATGTACACTTAAAGAAAATATGTACAATATTGCTGTTTAGTTGTATAATCTAGGCACATCTGGGTCCAACTGGTATGCATGATCTTCTTTCTGATCATAAGCAAGGCAGTAAATTCTCCTACTGTTAGAATAAGTTTCCTTGCGATCAATTTTTCATTGCATTTGTTTCATGTATTTAGTACCTCTGATGTTTGGTGTACTTACATTTATAATTGCAGCTGGTAAGTTTAATGACACTTTTTCTATGCCATTTACATTTTATAAAAGCAAATAGAACAATTCTTGCTTTTCTGATTTCTTTTTTATTGCCTTGTTTAGAAATCAGCCTGTATTTTCTTTGGAAACTTTTATTTTTCTGTATTTTAATGTTTGTTACATTCAGAGGCCCAAAGAACATTATTTGCTTTGAATTTAACCTTGAATATTCTCACCACTGTGTGGTCCCTCACAAGGTACAGACTCCTCCAGAGTCTCTTTCCCTGTCATTGCTGCCTCTTCTACCACAGGCATTTGTCCTTGGAAATAACTGTTCTTCACATTAGATAAGCTAAAGGGCAGGGGTCATAAGAAAGGAAATCAGGGAGATACCAGTAGGTAAAGGGTAAGGCCATGAACCCAGATAAGAAAGAAAGAGAGAGGAGGGAACGGGGCAGTTAGGTTATCTGAGGAGTTAATGAATATACTTCTCCTGTGAGGATGGGGAATTCCAATCAAGAGATCAAACACTAAGGGTCTCTGGAGGCAGGACAGTGAGGCCAAGAGAAGAAAAAAGAAAGCGCCCTAGACCATGCTGTAGAATTCTGGGAAATAGGTTTTAATGAGCCAGGACTAAAAGGACCCCACTTTCTCCCTAAAAGGGACTTTCTTTGCATCTAAAAAAACAAGGCTTGGCTTGGTGGCTTATGCTCAAGTTCTAAAGGACCTGAATAAGAGAAAGGCAGCTCCATGCTGGGGAAAAAGAGCAGCTGCTGCTTAGGGTCAGCTTTTGTCATGGCAAAAGCAGATCAAGGCAGAAGGCCTAGAACCAGTTCAGACCTGGGTGGTCATAACAAGAAGTAGGCACTCCAGATGGTCCATACTCAGTGCTCACTCTGTAGACCTACTGTATGCTGAGAGTGTGAAGTGAAGCCCTTCTCTGCCTTTGGCTCTGCCTAGCAAGCTGGCCAAGACCCAGTTACCTGGGCTCAGTCTCTACCCATAAGAGCAACAGCTGGGTAGCCTTGGTTTCTCATCTGTGGAATAGAGATGCTCAGCCAGAGTGGGAGCTCACAGCACCTTCCTTTCAGCTCAAGAGAAGAGCTCCCTACACAGAGCTTGCCAAGTGCCAGACTCACTCTCATGCCTTCAGGTCTTATATTCTATCTAAAGGTCATGAGGACACTTCATTCCTCAGTCCTTAGGTACCCAGGGATGCTACATGCTGGAAAGGGCTCACAGTCACCTTCCAAACCCAGATGGATGTCTGTGTGTCTATTAGTCCATTTTATCTTCACTATGACAGGATACTTGAGGTAAACAATTCAAAGCAATTTATTTTAATTTAATTCACTGTTTCTGGTGGTTTTGCCTATCACAGAAGAGGTGGGGATTGTAGTGCAGCAGCTTGCATCAGGGGAAGGAAAGTAGAACATCAAGAGCAAATTATAACTAGAACAAACTATCCCTTCCAAGGGCACACCTCCAAGTGACCTCCTTCCTCCAGCCTGGCTCCACCGCCTGCAGTTGCACTGAGTCTCAGTAGTCTGTTCAAATGTTGATTCCACCATCAGTTTAAGCCATTCATTCACTCAAAACCCTCAGAACCTTCAGGACCTAATTGGGCCTGGAAATACCTAAGTGTTTCTTAATCTAAACAACATGACAATCAAGATCAACCATCACAGATCCAGCCTTTATCAGCACAGTACCAAACATACCACTTTAAATCATCACATTCTACTCCTAGATTCCAAGATGCTCATGTCCAACTCACAATACAAAATACATGTAGCCCAACTCAAGAGTCTGTATAACATTAACAGTTCCAGCATTGTTCAAAAATCCAAATTCTAAACTCTCTGAGATTCAAGGTACTCTTAGCTATAAGTCCACCTAAAAATCCAAAAGAAGGGCTGGGAGTTTGGCCTAGTGATAGAGTGCTTGCCTAGCATCCATGAAGACCAGGGTTCAATTCCTCAGTACCCCACATACATAGCAAAAAGCCGGAAGTGGTGCTGAGGCTCAAGTGGTAGAGCTCTAGCCTTGAGAAAGTCCAAGGACAGTGCTCAGGTCCTGAGCTCAAGCCCAGGACTGGCAAATAAAAAAAAAATCCAAAAGAAAATTATATACTTCTGATATAAAATAGCCCAGGGGAAACAGTCTCATCCTGAAAGGAAGGAATGGATCAACAGGAAGGAAGCATCAGACCAAGGCAGTACTGGACTATAGTGAGGCAAAACTTAGATCCTGTAGCTCTGTACCCAGCCTCTTGGGCACTCAGAGTAGGAATCTGATTCCATGCATTGGGAAATCTCCCTCTATGGGCTTGCTGTACCTCTCTTGAGCTGGCAACATTCACTGTTCCTGGCTTTCCTTGGCAGAGTGTCCACGTTCCTGGCCTCTCCATTGACCTGAGCTGGGATCCCATGACATTTTAGGCTTCATCTTCACCAGCACATTCTCCTGCACCATCATCTCTGGGGTTCTCTGAAGAAATGCAGACTCTGACACACCTTGCTGTCCTCCCAGTAGTAGCTACCAAGCTCTGATACCACTTGTTTTCTGTATAACTGCAAAACCATCATCACATCAATGAATCCAAACTCAGCCCAAAGCGCCAATGATAGCTAGGCTTTATTGAACTGTGGCTACCGTGGCCTCTGAGAGCCTGGGTGTCTGAGCCCTCCTCTGGAACCCTTTGTGAAGTGGGTACTCCAGGGGCACTTTCTTCTTGAGGGTCTGGTCTTTTGTACCCTTGAGGCCAAAACGGATATGGCCAATTCCGTGAATACTTTCAACACATCATTCTTATTTTCTGAAGCAAAATGTTTATCTTCTTTTAAAAAAAATCTCTTCAGAAGATGTATTAACTTTACTTGGGCTTTTCTGACTAAACTGCAAAAATGGCGCTCTACTTCTTGTTCCTAACGTTGATTGCTAACTTGGCTAAAGGCAGCCAAGAATAACCAAGACTGTCTTCAAATTTCCTCTATTAAATTAATTAGTTCATTACTCTCATGTTCAGCCCTAGTCAAGACTTTACGGGATAGGCAAACTCTTTGCCAGAATATAATACCAATGGCTTCTATGCAGTTCCAGATTAGAGCCCTCATTCCCCTCTGAAGTTTCATGGCTGTAGTCTACACGACATCCCTGTTGATCTTCTGAGCTTCTACTAGCGTGGACCATTAATTTATAGCATTCTAGCACTTCTCTAACCTGCTCCACTATACTCTTCCAAATTCCTTGTGCAAACCAGTCCCAAAGGCTAAAAACTACACCAATTTAAACCCAAGCTTTTGTTACAGGAATCGCCCTAATTCTCTGCTAACATTTTTTGATATTAGGTACTTTTCTCATGACTGTCACCCAAATACCTAACAAGCATGTTCATGGAGGAGAGGTTTACTCTGGCCCATGGTTTTAGAAGGTTCAGTTCGAGGTTTAGCCTCATGTACTTAGGAATCTGTGGAGGAGGAAAATGTTCACCTCATGGAGAATAGAAAGCAGAGAGCCAGCGGCTCACATGGTGGACAGGAAAGAGAATGGAGCTGCAGCAGAACAAGCCAGGGAAGGTTAAACTACCCCTCCCCCTCAAGGATGTGCTGCCAGTCCTTCACCCAAGCTCTACTTCCCACAGTTAAACAACCTCCCAATGGTCAGTTCAGATTCGGAATCCATCAGTTGATTAAATCATTCATTAGGTCAGAACCCTCATGAGTTAACTTTCTCTAGAAATATCTCCACATATATACCCGCAGGTGTACTTTTCTGAACTCCAGAAATGTCTCAATCCATTCAAGTTGACAATCCAGATCAAGCATCACGGTGTGCGAGAGGATGCTGCCACCTGAGGGCCTAGCTGTCCTTTCAGAATCTGGCATTATCTCAGGGAGCCAGCTAGGGATGTGTCATTTGGAAGCAGGAGAAGGAGTCATATGGCCAGTTCTGCCCACCTCAGAGAACTGCAGAGAGGAAGCAGCAGAGTCACATGTGAGAGCTGGCACTGTGCCCTCCTTGATGTCCTTTACCAACTGCCACTGGCTGATGACAATGAGCATGCATTTTCTGTTTGCCTGGCCTCACTCCCAGAGCTGGAATCTGTGCTGTTGTGGGTTACAAAGCCCATTTGTCTTGGTACAGAGGGGAGATCACAGCCAGGTGTCAAGTTCCACTTAAGGAGCAAGGACAGATTATCTTCACTCCAGTCTTTTTAATGATAGTGCAAAGATTCCTCTAATTCCTATAGCTACACCTGGTCTACATTATATAATCCTCTCAGAGAAATCCCAAAACACACTCAGAGGCATCAAGATATATGGATGTTTATAGAACACTGCAACACACAGAAACACACATGCTTAAGCACATAGAGAATCACAGAACAAATGGGGAGGTACAGACATACCCACACAGCCAGGTTCAACCTTTCATGCCAGACCACACAATGTCACTTCCCCATGGTTAGAAAACATCTTGCAGGCCACCCAGCTGGCATGTGTCGGCCTGGCCTTGAATCTAGTTACTCATAGCTAAGCAATATGGCCATGCCCAGTCCTATGGGTAACTATGAATTCTTTCCTAATGTGGCAACAGGGTATAGCTCTGTCCACAGTAAACAAGGATACTGACCCAAGCCAAGGGAACTGGCTCAGTCAATGTGCAGAGAGGTAGATGACAGAGACAAGGGATTCAGACTCTAATACTGTTAACACTGACCTTTCTAAATACATCCCATGAAAACTCTCTCGTTTACTCTGCTACAATTTACACAGTTTGGAAATACTACATTTTTGTATTGCTTTCTCTTTAGAGATGTCCAATAAGCATGAAGATAGTGAAGCATTTGTTGGTCTTGGCAGAGAAAATGGGAGAACTGCCTTTTTTTCTCCTTGCACTATGGTTTGAACTCTTCACGCTTGCTCATCAGATGCTGCACTACCTAGTAACATCTCCAGTCCTTTCCTTATACTTGTTTCTTTGAAATAGAGCCTCAGTTTTTGTCTAGATCAGTGTCTGGAGCACAGTCGTCTCATTCTAGGTATCCTGCATTCCCAGGATGACAGGCACAGACTATCACACTGAGATTCTTCTGTTGACTTGGAGTCCTGTAAGGGCCTGGCCTAGAGCCTTGATCCTTTCTATCTCTACTTCCACAAATAGCTGGGGTAACAAGCATGAGTCTCACTGCCCAGCAAATTTGATTGGTTTTAACTTAACCACTCTCTAACATGAATGATAGTCATTCAGTTACATCTGAAGAAAACAACAAAGAAGTCCTGCCCTGCTCCTGTCAAGAAGGTGAACTAATGGAAGCTAGAAAACTCACGCTTACGTGACCAACTGGGCCCAGGACAGGCTGGTACTTCCCCCTGTCCTGCAATTCCTTTTCACATGGTGGTTCCTCTGCTGCCCAGCTCCCTCGAGGTGCCTGAAGATGGGTGAGACAGCTTCTGTATGACACAGCTCCTTGACGATCTGCACACATGTCCAGTAGTTCCAGACACTAGTCAGTGACCAGGCTGCTGGCTGTGGTCAGCTGGGGCAAGTGGACATGTGGAGGAGGTGCTGGAAGGATTATGTAGGTCTGAGTCTCAGTTGCTTCAGGATCTGAATGTGAGTTTCCCTTGGTTCTTAGGGACAGCACTGAAATTCCCTGGGGACAAGAAGATGGTGGTGGGTTTTGAGCAATGGAGAAATACTTGAAGGGAGGTGGTGGGGTGTGGATGGTAGCATCAGCCTGGATTGATTGCATCTGGTTCTTAGCACTCTTCAGCGTGGGAACTTCTAACAGCAAAAGGAGCCCCTGAGATGTAGAAGAGGGTGCTGCCTTGTAGGATGGAGAAGGAAAACCCAATCCCTGAGTTAAAGCCCATTAAATAATGACTGACGTCACAGAACCACCTCAGTTCATTGTGCACCCGATTTGTGTCCAGGCTATGTGAAAGGGTCCTACATCCAAATTCAAGACAGTAGTGCATACTGGCAGGGTACTATTTATCTACTACTTTCCTTACATGAATGGACTCCTTGCTTTCTTCCAGCAGTCCTAAGGGGGAGCTGTCGCCATTTTTGACTTACTGAGGAGAAGCCTAAAGCCCAGAGCTGCCATGATGCCCCCAGCCTGCCTTAGTCTAGATTGGGCATGTACTTCACGTGTCTCCTCTCAACTTTCACTCTGGGGGGTCCCTGGATGTGAATTAGGGACTTTGCAGGCATTTGTAGCATTCTGGACCTGAGGACTGATGTTGATAAAGAAGCCACCAGCCTGCCATGGCACCTGCAATATTCACAGCCTTCAACACGGGTCTCAAGGTATCTCAGACTCTATTTTACAGGATGGAAAGACAATGAGGTTCCGCGTGGTCCAGTGACTGGCTGGAGGCTGCATGGAATCAGATCCAGTGCAGCTGGGCCTAGCAGGTCTCTGCACATGGCTAGTGCTGTGTTGCTGCTGGGCGCTCCTTGTTTCCTCTAAGGACAGGTGGGAGCCCAGCTGAGGCTGGAGGATGGGCAACTGGAGACAGCAGGGATCCATGTCCCTTGACACATGGCCTGAGGACTCCAGGCAGCACAAGCAGTCCACCCAGGCCCAGCCTTGAGGGAGAAACTGCAAAATAGGGCTGTGGAGGGCACAAAGAGCAGGAAAGAGTCTTGGGCTCTAATCTGGGCTGTGTAATGCCTCATGATTCACAGCAAATACTTAATATTCTCCAAGCCTTAATTTTATTTTATTTTATTTATTTTTTATTTTTTTTTTGCCAGGCCTAGGCTTGAGCTCAGGGCCTGAGCACTGTCCTTGGACTTTCTCAAGGCTAGAGCTCTACCACTTGAGCCTCAGCACCACTTCCGGCTTTTTTGTATGTATGTGGTACCAAGGAATAGAACCCGGGTCTTCGTGCATGCTAGGCGAGCACTTTAACCACTAGGCCAAACTCACGGTCCTCCAAGCCTTAATTTTAAAGTAGAATGTTTTAAAGCAGTGAAGGCAATAAATGTGCATGTCAGAACTTCCCCGCAGGTGTGACCTGAGAGTGGAGGAAGACAATGAGGTTTGTGGACTTGAAACCTTTTGGATAGTGAGGGACTGAGGGAGCCTTTAGGGCATGAACCCAGATAAGAACTAGGGAGAAGGGCACAGAAGGGCAGCAGGGTTATCTGAGGAGTTAATGAACATACCTCTTTGCAGGTCAGGGGGTGGTAGCAGGGACCAGCTTCCAGATTCTCAAGGTCAGGTGGGTGAGTCAAGCAAGTGGAGGGAACCCATACACTGATCTCCAAAGTTCTGGGAACAAGCACTAAGGAGCTGGAGTTCATAGGGCCCCATCTTCCTAAGTAAATGGGGAGGGGTAAAAGATTCATGGCCTAAGGAAGGCCTGGCTCTGTGTTTCAGGCTGAGCTCCAAAGGCACTGAGAACCAAGGAAGAAGGAAGCTGAGGCCGAGTCCATGCTGGGAAAGAGAAGGGGCAGGCCAGGTCCTGGTGGCCACCTCAGCCTCTGCACAGAGAGATCAGTTCCACACTGGAGAGCATGAATTAACTCAGGCCTGGGAGAAAAGGACAAGGAGTAGCAGATCAGCCCTACTCAGTGCTCACCCTGAGGGCCTACTGTGTGCTGGGAGTGCAGGGGAAGGCTCTTCTTCCAGGTTCTGTCTAGAATAGCAGGCCAGCCTGGTTCAGCCTCCAAGTCTGCCCATGAGAGCGGCATGGAGGTGTTTCTCTTCCCCTGTGTGGAGTGGGGCTGCTGAGCTCTCAGCACCTACCTTGACAGCTCAACAGGAGGCAGATGGAGAAGGCCTTCCTCAGACCAGTTACCTGGTCACCGAGGAGCTTATAGGCTGGATGTGTAGCATTGACCTCTCACATTTTTGACCTGGGAACTTGGAGACAGTGGGAAGGATTTGGGGGCACCAGTGCCTAGGGGACTGGAGGCCTTTATGCTAGAAATGAGCTTCAACTATGCACACTATTGTCCAGAACTTTTTCTCAAAGTTAGCTCCTTGTTCTTGGTTTGGCCATAGCACCTCCTGTCATGCACTGGACATTGGGAAGAGACTGGTACATTATGGGGAAAGGTCCTCAAAACCAGGATGTTTGTCTCCTCATTCTAAATAATCAAATTCACAGAATCTGGCCTTTGCTCCTGGATGTGAGCAGGAGTTGCTTTGGGGAGGCACAAGATCATTTACTGGTATAGCTGTGGCTGCAGGTCATCCGCCCTGACCTGTGGACTTTCTGAACCCCTTGGTCACATTCTAGCGCAGATGTTGGGCATTTTGGTTCAGATTGAGGACTCACATGTCACCATACCTCTGGATAATGTCCAGGTGCTCTGGGCTGAGGTTTTGCTCCACCTGCTGTGTCTTCCCCAGGACTGATATGATGAAGAAGGCTATGATGTCACCCTAGTGCTGGACCAGCACCCAGCTGAACAGTGTCTCTCTCCAGTGAAGGTAAAGTCTACCCCTGAATATGAATGATCATGGTCATCATAATCGTCTACTTCACGTGCACTAGAAGTTCTCTTCTGTATGGTACCCAGACTTGACTCCTTCATTCAGTTTCTCCAGAGAGAGGGAAGAGTGACATCAGCCAGGGTGGGGGTCAAGGTTTAGGTAAGGATGGCCAGGCATCCATGTAAGACCTTCCTCTCTGAGCCTCAGTTTTGTCTACTGAGAATGGGATTCAGCTGGGACTCCATGGAACTGCTGTAGTCCTAGATGGGGAGAGGGTGCCTCACAGGTTTCAGAACCTCTGTGTCAGGCTGGAAGTCTTTTCATTTGGTTTATATGATGGTTTTCTAGGGATGAGAGTGTGCAAGCCAGGCAATGAGACAAGCACACAGTATATTGGTGAGGTACAACTCGGCCTTATATTTGGCTGCTCTTAATGGAAACTGGCAATGACAGCCAAATCTAGACCCTTTTCTGCTAGAGGTTTGCTTTCTGTGGTTTTGTCTACATTCAAGGAAAACTTCTCTGGTTCTCAGGCCCAGAGGTGAGGGCTGGTGCCTGGGCAGCCTCCTTATGCTCTCCATCAAGGCTGTCAGAGCGGACAGGGCCCTTACTGGACAGGTTGAGGTGACAGAGCTGGGAAAGGACAAGACCTGACTAAGCCACAACTGCATTGGGACCTCTGTTGTGAGGACTGTCACTTGGTGTCACTATCCAGTAGGGCTCTGTCCCTGGAGAAGGAAGCCCCGGTGTGACAGAGCCCCAGGCCTTGATGCCCACTCACCACCACAGGGCCATTTCCTGGGGACACAGAAGTTTCCTTACAAAATGGGGCACAGGGGTTCCTGACATTTTAACAACTCAGAAGAAGACTGAGGACCAAGGACAACTCAACTCTACGTGTTGTTCCTATCCGTGTTCAGTATGACTTCTTTTCTTTACTTCTGACAGCAGTGGTGTTCTTCCTGAGACAATCTGAGGAATCATAGAGGAGCAGGGGTTTGTCCAGTATTACGAGGTAACAAGTGGTGGGGGCTGGCATAAAATGGAGGGCGTGCAAGGGCCACAGCGATGCTCTTCTACTAGTCCAGAATCTTTCAAATTATATTCTGTCTACCCCCTCCCACCTTCTGCTGCCATTTGAATTTCCGGCCCCCGAGCGAAGGAAGTGCTATACCTTCTAGGCTTCTTTCCTGTAGGATTGCCAATGAACATGGGAGAAATCAAAGTTCAGAAGTCCTACAGAGAGGAGGATGGCCTGTCTGGCTTTAACTCTTAATAACCCTGACCTATTTGCTCACAGAAAGGTGAAAGTGCTTCCGAGTGGAGAAGTGAGGACCCCATGCTAGATGCTCTGTGCTGCTCCACTCTGCGCTGTCCAGCGAAGAGGAAGCCGTGGGAGTGGGGGCCCATGTCTGACTATGGACTGGGCCTGCTCAGACTGGTGAAGGGAATGGAATTCAGCAGGACCAGAGCTGTGTCTGTATCCAGAGCTCTGATCACATTAGATCCGGTGGGACCTCTTTGCCTTGTGCTTGTTGATGTCTTGCTTGGCCTCCTTGCTGTCCCTGGAGACCATCTTTGAGTGGTACAGCGCCCCGATGTCCTGCACAAACATATCCACCAACCGCAGGCTGCTGCCCCTCAGCCCGTGCTGGTGGTTGGGCAAATGGAAGGTGTGCAGGAGGTGATGGAAGCGTTGGTGGCTCTTAGCCTGGGGTGTCTCTGTGGGGCTGAACCCAGCCCTCTGGGATATGGGTGTGAGTGTCACCCTTCGTCCTCAGGGACAGCCTTGCAAAGGTGGCTGCGTTGCTCACTGGGGCCGTGATGCCTCTCTTTGACCACTGAGTGACATGAAGCAAAAGCCACCACTAAAATAGAATCTCAGCTCTGTGCCCATCCTGTGTCCTCACTTCCTGTGCCCTCCTCATGGGAACACTGAGAGAGACGGCTGCCAAGCCCTTTCCTGCCCAGTCCCATGTCTGAACTCTTGGCTTTCTTGCCATTGTCCTGTGGGGGACTGCCATAACTCCTCCATGCACTGAGGAGGAAGCCAAGGCACAGAGGTTAAGACTCACATTCAAGGTCAGTAAGCCAATAGAACAGTAGAAGTGAATCCACAGCTGGCTGCCTGGGACCTGAGCTCAGATTGCTCAACAGCTCCACTTGTGTCTGCAGTGACCTTGAGGTGCCAGTGACACAGCCAGTCCTTTTAGCAACGAGGAAACTGAGGTACGGAAAGAATCAGAATCATTTATGGCTGCCCACAAGTGGGTTAGACAGAGACCAGGAAAGACAGAGAGTAGATGGCCACAAAGGGCAGGTAGGGGCTTAAGCCATAACTGACCACTGGGAATGACGGCTGCGGCCTGCTTCCTGTCTGGTCTGAGACAGCACATTCCTCACGTATCTCCTCCTTCTCCGACCCACCACAGCCTCACCATGAAGGCCATCTGAGCATGAATTTCGGTTGGAGCTTGTGACTTTTGGGGTCTGGTGACTGTTGCTGATAAAGGACCCTCAAAACAACCCTAGTGCCCAAGGAAGGCATTGCCAGTTCTCAGCCTTCATGTTCAGGGGCCTCTGCAGGATGGGAAAGCGAGCCTCAGGGCATTTCGGTGACTGGCTCGAAGCTACACGGCTGGCAGATCAAGCTGAGCTGCAGGGACCAGACAGGTTTCTTCTGCTTAGATCACTTCATGGCCCTGTGCTGTGCCAGGAATGCAGAGGGAGTCTGTCTCCTCTCGGCTCTTCCTATGGTGATAAAGGATTTAGGCAGCAAGTAAGGAGTGCTCTCCTAGAGGCATGCAAACCACGTCCGGAACCATTCCTGTTGACAGAATAGCTGGTGGCTCGTAGCTACGTCGTGGGTCCACAGCTGCTGGGGAAGGAAGAACGCTGGCAGCCATACTGACTGCTGAGCATCCCTCGGCTCCACCTGCCTGTGAATTATGCCCCTTTGACCATTTGGGGACCCAAATCTCCCCACCCAATGTGTTCAGGAGTGGATGACACAGAGACCTAGCCCTGGTAGCCCCTTCCACTCTAATGACCTTCAGGCAATTGCTCTTGAGCTGATGCACTGATCCTCTCTGGACAGTGCTCATTCCTTTGCCCTCATCAACCTTGCCACCCCTTGCTAGGTCTCCCATTAATCAAGCCTTGAATTTTTTCCTCGGCAATTATCAAGAACTTGGAGGAGTTCCCCCCCACCCCAACCCTGTGCCCACTATGTAGTAAGAGCAAAATTATAAACCAGGCTGCCTAAAAGAAACTCCTGGCTGTGCCCAGAGACGTAGCAGCTATATGGAATGCTGTGCTGATCAAGGTAGAAAGATTCACCGTACCCTCCCTGCCAGTGAGGAGAGGGCAGATAGAGAGAAGGACTTACTGGTCGGATGTCACTGAGGCACTGGGAGGCTGTCAGGCTTGATATGCAACAGTGGTCTGCACCTGGCTCTGTGGCCCAGGACTTAGGGACTGTGTGTGGTGTGGGAACACTCCCTTCCTTGGTGCCCAGGGACTGTGCCAGGGGTAAGCCCCAGCTGTGCCTGACAAGTGAACACATAGAACAAGCCACCTGGGAACCAGGCTGTCCTGCTAAGTGGCTTAGTCCAATGGAGTCACATGTTTCCAGGCCTTCTGGAGGAGATGGGATAGGAGCCTTGTGCATAATCCAACACTACACTATCTCAGAGAGGCTGTGATTGCTTGTGGGGTCCATCTATTCTGGTCATCTGTCTGAAGATAATGAGAGGTCTCCTCCGTGGTCTCTGCCCTAGAAACTCTACCTGTGGAGTGGAATGTGATATGTGCACCCCCCAGCCTGATTGTCTTAGGACAGAGGGCAGATCAGGGCCCATTGCCAGAACCACGTAAGGGGTCATGTGGAACCAAGATAAAGAATTCTCTCCCATTGAGGAAGCTGGAACTTTCTTTGAGGCTAAGCCATGTGAAAATGCACCATCCTCCTGCATCTGCTACATGGAACACACACATTTGACACAGTTGGACACCTCAGGTGTGTGGCATACACACACATACACACACACACACACACACACACACATACCCATATATCTACAAGCATGCACAGACATGTATAAAGACAAAAAGTACAGGTGTAGGATACACGCACACATGAAAATCCAAGGATAAGCTCATCCGTGTATGCATAACTACACACAGTGACACAGGAACAGATCCCAACACACACACACACACACACACACACACACACACACACACACACACACACACACACACACACACACACACAGAGTCACAGCCACAGCCACAGCCACACAGATACACAGACCCACCCACAGCTGCAGGAAATATCCCCGACAAGATGCACGCAGGGTACTCACCTGATGGTCTGAAGTCCATACCACTGCCCCAGAACACAACGTACCCCAGGGACCCGTGGGCCGGGGTCTGCAAGTCACACAGGTGTGGGATGGGCAGGTTTCATATCATTGAGGGAGGAAACCTGACTGGAAGGTAGGATTGCAGCTTGAGGTAGGCTATTCTCTTGTATGTGTCTTAATTAACTAATTAATTTTTAAAGTTATCTTTAAGTGACTGTAAAAGGGGTTTCAACTGAATATGTCAGTTTGCCAGTAGAATGCATCCTGATCAATGTCACCCCTCCTGTCCTTTTTCCTCACCTCTCCCAACTCTACCACTCCCTGCAAGCTCCTCGGCTCCATTTTCACTTAGGTCCATGGAGGATCATGACTGGACATTGTGTGGCATTCACTCCTCTGCTCATGAAAAAGAGAATGGTGCGTTTATGTGTGATAATGACGCTCAGGCTGCTCGAGTCAGCCAAGGCGCTCCTGTTTCTGCCCCTCCCTGTGGTGGGATAGCCCCTAGGCAGTGTCTAGTTCTGACCTGTGCTGTTACCACCCCAGCCTGGGGCAAAGAAGACGGAGTGGGGGATGGTGTTTGTCCAGGCAGAAACTCGGGGTGTGCGTCTCCTGGATGGTGTGTCAGCACACAGCCTTTCACTGGTTATCCACAAAGGCCGTTTCCTAGCCTTACTTGATTGGACTTCCACTCCCTTCCTCCGGTCGTCCGTCTCATGTCTTGGATATAGCCACAGCTTCAGATTACCAGACCATGTGCACTCTGCACATCCTGGAGGGCCTGAGGCAACGAGGAGCCCAAAGGCCATTTAGGCCTCTGAGACCACTAGAAGGCCACCTCCCATGATGCCCGCAGGCTGCCTCCACGTTCTCAGGAGGCTGCGTCATCCTCCTTAGGATTTGTGCTAGGACAACTCAGGGACATGGGTTCTGTGAAGGCCAGGAAGATTTCCCAGCATGGGGCTCAGCTGTAGGTCTCCAGGGGACAAGTGGGTCTGCATAGAGGGAAGACCAGCTTCGTGCTTGATGACCAGGTCCATCTCAGCTATGCCCTGTTCTCTGCTTGCCCCCCTGGTGCAGGAACCCAGGAGGGAGGGAGGTGCAGGCCCACTGCATGTCAGCAACAGTTTGGCCTCAAGTCTGCTCTGCTGCTGTGTCTTGCCGTGTCCACTGCATCCTAATGCAGCAGGCCCTGCTCCCTGATAATGCACCAGCGTGTGCTGACCCCAGTCAGGCTCCAGGATGGCTGGTACGGAGGAATGGATGAAGTACCCTCAGTGTGACAGAAATGGAGCCAGTGCCCATATGTCCTGAGAACCCCACCTCTAGTCCCTCGCTGCCTGCCTCAGCAGCTCCATCCTCTAAATTCCCCTGTGAGCGCCCAGGATGCCAAGGTGAACACATTCTTTGCTGTCTCCTAGGAAACAGGCTGGGAAGTCTGCCTGCTTCAGAGATGGCAGCCTAAGGCCACGGGGTAAGCCGTGTTCTAGAAGTTCTTCATGCCCTGCAGGATTCCACGCACGCAGAGAGATGAAAGCAAAGTTGATATTTAATGTGATTAAAGATGGTGGTGATTCAGACAAGAGGCTCTGAGCACATGCATGCCCAGCAATGCTGCCTCCACTGTGCAGCACTGATTCTCTCTCAAGCTCATGTCTTGGGGACTTAGAGCCATTGAAAGGGTGTAGGGACATATGCCCAGAGACCCAATGTTCTGGAAACAAGCCCCAGGCACCTCACAAATCTAGTCAGGTGTCAATGTGCCTTGTGCTGCTGTCACCTAAGGGCCTGGCTGTCCTCTAAAGTATTTGAAGCCAGTGAGGCAGGCTGGTGGCCAGCCATCTGGAAGGGAGGAGGGTGGGACCCTTGTGGCCGCCCAGTCAACCTCACAGGCTGTTAGGGAAGCTGTGGCTTTATCCACATGAGGACACTGCCTGCTCTAGTGATGGTGACAGTTGGGAGCATGTGTCTGTCACTGTCTCCATTTCTGGAACAACCATTCCAGGTGCTGCAATCAGCGCTATTTAGGCTCCAAAGTTCATTTTTCTTGGTAGAGAAGGGCGAAGAAGAGCCATCATTGTACAGAGGGAGGGCAGAAGCAACTGCAGCAAGGAGAAGCTATGAGGGAAAGGAGAGTGAGAGCCCCACATTCTCCTACATCTGCATCTGCTCCATGAGTCTAGATACACTCAAGCCAGACACACAGAAATGCATATGGGACACACAGACAAATACAGTCCACCCCTCTGTGTACACCCCGACACCCTGCAGAATCTTTTGTCATACTAGGCCACACAAATACCAGGGCCGACCACATGCCTGACCCTCCAACGTCAAGGGTCTTGGGTAGGACAGGCCTCAGAAAGCTGTGGAACTGACACGGCCCCTGGTGACATGACCCTGGACTCACACAGTGAGGAAAATGATCTTCCTCTTATTTTGTCAATGAATGGTGGAGTGGGGGGGGAGCCTGGGTGTGCTGAGAACCAAAGGCTCATGGGTGCCATTCTTCCTGGCAGGACCCAGCGCCGTGGGGACCCAGGCAGCCAGGGTGCATTCTGATGCTTGGTGGTTAAATCACTGATGGCTGTGGCCTCAGGGGAGACAGGAGAGTCTGGTGGGTACCATTAGGGACTCAGAAGGGTACTAGAATAATAAGTACCAGGTGAGTGTCATGTCATCCCTATTACAGACAAGGGCCCACTCTCACTTCTCCCAATGTGTGCCCAGCCTGAAGCAATACTCAAACTCCTTGGAGTAAGAGAATCACATGGGAGATTGGGCTGCCATCACTTAGCCCAGGATCTCACATTTAGGGAAATTCTTGAGCCTCACAATGGCCGGGGACCTCTGTGTTCCTGGCACTCACTTACTCCACAAAAATGGACCCCCCCAAGAAGTGAGCTTCAGATCTCCCATGCAGCTACAGATCATTATGGAAGAGGAGAGCAACAAAGCAGGAGGGGAAGAGCAAGAGGAGGAGGAAGAAGACGAAGAGGAAGAAGAAAAGGAAGGGAGGAGGAGGAGGAGGAGAAACCGAGCTTTGAGCTCCATGGGGCTTGGCGCTGCCCACAGCCGGGCTGCTCTTCATCCTGAGGTCTCCAGGCACACTGGCAATGCAGATGGCTTTCCTGCCATCACCCTGGGTTCCCAGGGGATGAGGAGTGCTGTCACCACCAGCCCCTCCTCACATATGAGTGCAGCCTGGCTTGGAGAAGGCACCCAGCAGAAGCTGGCAGGGATGGCTGGTGAGGAGACCCCAGGCTCTGCTCCAGGTGGCAGCATGTGCTCTGAACGCAGCAGGAGTGCAGCAGTCAGGCTGGCAGGGGCAGCGGGGCACCACCACTTGCCAGGCCCGGCTGCTGAGTGATGAGTGATGTCCCCAGATGCTACTGCTCCCAAATCCAAGCTGCCCCACCGCTGTGCCACACCAAGCACCCAGTAGAGAGTGGCCCCATGAGATCTCAGAGGTGCTGAGACAGGAGGATGTACCTGCTTTTAGCCAGAAACCAGTGTTCCTCCAGTGTGGCCATGGAGTCCCCCGGAAGAGGGGACTTTGGGAGGAGGGGAGAATCACAGGCTTTCCGGATCATTGTCCTGATCCAGAACCATGAGCGGGGTGGGATGGGTGGTCCAGGAGCCTGTCCTTGAAGGAGCAAACCCCATGACATACACAGCCTGCAGTTTGGTTCTCAACCACCAGAGGGAGCACTGCGTCTTACCCTCAGAGCTTCTCCTGAGCCTTCAGGGAAACCTCAGCTCCTGTCCTGAGGCTTTGGGTGGCAAGGGTGGTTTGGGTTGTGGGAAAGCTCTCCTGGCTCTCTGGTCTTCTCACAGAGGGACAGAAGTTTCCCCAAGCAGCCAGACACAGCTCTGCCCACCACCCAGAGGCTCCTTCCTCTCAGAGCTCACTCCTGGCAGAGGGGCAGGCAGGAAGGAAAATGGAAATGCCCAGTGGTGGGGCCAGGCTCTGTTCAGCATGGAGCTTCTAGTCTGCCCTTTTGTCTTCCCTTCTTCCCACCAGTGACTTAGCGCCTAGTTCCTCCTGGTGGACACAGGCAGAGGGGGCAAGTTCAGCCTTGCACCATGTTCTGTGCCCTCTGAGGAAGGACAAGAGGCAGTGACAGGGCTCCTGCTGGAGGGTGGGTGGAGATGGGGGAGGGATGGTGGTGTGGGGGTTGTTTCTCAGGGGTCTGCATAGGGTGTGTGTTGGACATGCTGACCTCTGCCCCCACAGGCTCATTAGAGATGGAGGCCCCGCATGGCCCAAAGACAAGGGCTGCTTCAGGAAAGCCTGCTGTGAGGACAAAACCTAGGTTGTCCTGAAGACCATGAGGAGGGCACAGGAAAAGTCTGGCAAGGGCAGCCCAGGGTGGCTCTGCCCAGGGAAGGACCTCAGCTGCTGGCCTTCCTCTCCTGTAGCCCAGGAGTCCTTGGACTGACCTTCCAGAAGCATCTAGGATACCACCACGTTTCCAAGGAAGAGAAGGACACACATGGTAAATATCCTTGAGCTGGTGGGAGAGTTTGGGGAGGAGATAGAGGCTGAGATCCAGTCTTCCTGCTCAGTGGGAGACGAGAGGCTTGGGCTGGGCTGATCAAAAGGACTGAGCTCAGGGTCTCCAGCTGCCCGTGGAGGAGGCTCTGAACCACTCCTCCAGGAGTCCAGGCCAGGCCTGAGCTGACACGAGGGAGGAGAAGGGACAGGCTCCTCTCCCTGCAGGGGCAGGAGAGGCAGCCGCTGATCCCAGGGCTGGACAGGACTATGGATGCCACGGCTGGGCTGGAGGCTCTGGGAGCAGTGAGAAGGTAGCATTGGGTGGCTTGGCCATCTCTGTGGTGTCACAGCCAGAGGGAGTGGGCATGGGAGCATTCCCATGGGACTTGAGGACATGGCAGATCCTTGGCCAGGTGTCTGAGCCATGTGACCTCCAGAATTACCAGGCTAAATGCAATTATGGGGTTCAGATGGATTCAGGGCCATGCACTGAGGTCTCTGCCATGGTCCTGTGCCAGCTCCCGCCTGCCTGGCCCAGAGACCTCATGGAAATGAAGGACAGGGACCTGGAGTCCACACATGACCTCGAGGTGCAAAGAACGACACAGAGACCACAGACTGGAAGGTCTCCCTGCGTGAGGCCTGGGCCAGCGTGACCTGAGTTTAATATTGTCAGGGAGGGGATGTGCCAAAGTGGTCAATGCTGTGTGGGATTCACCACTTTGCCCACAAAGAGGGCACTCCCAGTCTCTTTGTCAATGATCGTGAGAAGGAATGGTCGATCAAAATTCACCTGGGGTGGAAGAGACATGGGAATGGCTTCTGCCAGAGTGGCCCCTGCAGCCTCGGTTCCTTTCTCATCCATGGTCAGCACAGCTTTGTGCACAGCCTGCAGGACAGATGTAGAGATGGGTTCTGACTGTGCTCTCACCCTCTGCACACCACTTAGCCCAGACCCAGGCTGCAGACCGCTCTAGGGCGGCCTCGCTGTGCCCTCTCCCCAGGAAAGTTCTGTGGCCACCTGCTCTCCACACAGGCCACACAGGCTTCTGTCTCTCCAACCCTAGCCTGACCCGGCTGCCCCCCTCCACCTGTTCCCCCAGAGCTCAGAGTGGAGATGCCCTGCTCTCCACGTCTCCTGAACACAGCTCCCCTTTCAGTGTGTGCCTGGGAGCTCCTTGGACAGGACTCTGAAGGTGACCTTCACAGGGCCCTGTCCCCACCGTGTGCAGACGTGCTGCACGATGTCCTTGGACATTTCCACTTTCATGAGCAAATGGCTTTGGGAGGGGCTGAGGATCCTCACGTAGACTTGACAGTACCACCGCCCTTCAAGGGGCACCTGTGGAAAATTCTAGAGCCTTCTCTGAGGTCAGTAATTCTAAGCTTCTGGGTGGAGAAATGAGCCCCGAGGGCTCCTGGGCTCTGGATAAGGAAGAGAGCGAGGGTCTGAGAGACACCTCAGAGGAGCTCCGCAGCAGAGGATCCAGATGGGACGCCACCTTTCCCACTGCGTCTCCTGTGCCCGTCCTCTCTGTGTGCCCTCAGATGGAGCTCAGCCTGGACCTTGGTGGGGATGTGGCTCCTTCCTCGGCCCCATGTCCAAGCTGTGGACCCCGGATCCACTCAATGACCCAAAGACACCTGGGAAAACATCCTCACAGGTGACCTCACCTTGGAGAGCTTCAGTGGGGCATCCTCTGTGACCTTGGAAAGGTCAGCACCATTGCTGAAGACGGTGGTGATGCCCAGAGCACTCAGGACTGTCTTCAGATCGTAGGTCCCAGAGATGGACAATCTGGGGAAGTATATCTCTGTAACACTGCCATGAGGGAAAGACCACAAGGGAGATCTCATAAGTTCCTTGGTGAGTTATAATCCTGTTCCTTCTGTGCCCTGTGCCAATGCAGTTTAATATTGAAATCCCTGTGACCTTGAAGAGGCAGAACTGCTCCTGCCTCCAAGAGGCCCTACAGGCAGATACAGCATGCACTCCCACAGTCAGGATTCATCCCGCCCTCTGTGGCTGCTCATCTGTCTTCTGCCAGTGTGTCACTTCTTGCACTTCATACCTAGGGGACCTGTGCCCAGCAGTTCAGAATCAAGGAGAGAAAATGTCCCTTGATGGTGATGACTGGGCCTCTTATCAGCCACTGGCCCTCAAGCCCTGTGACTGGTTCTGACCTCCAGCTGGCTTCTTGCTCTATGCTCAGGCATCAGGGTGGACCAACTGGGCTGGGGTGATGACACTTCTGTCTACAAGTTGGCCTCATGTCTGCTGTGTTTCTGTGTCTTATGGTGTCCACCACTCGTCAGTGCAGCAGGGCCTGGCACTCTGCTGATGCGCCAGGGTGCATTAACCTGGGGCCCAGGCTCTGCACTGGCTGATACCTATAGATTTCACAAACACTGGACTGGGGACGGAGAAATGGAGCCTCCTGTCTGAGTGTCCAGCTTTCTCTGGTGCTGTCCCTTCCCTGTTTTGGGCCTTTAATGCCAGATGTTCCCACGGTCATGCTGGACTCTGCCTAGTATGCCAGAGTCTGACCCATTTCCGTTCTTGGCTGCTGTGGCATGTCTGCTCTGCTGCGTTTGTGCTGGGCCCCGGGTATAGAGAAGGTCTACCCTCTGGGGAGGACATCTCCCAAACACTTTGAGCAATGTCTCTTCCAGGTCTCCGCTGCTCCTCCCTGAACTGAGCCCTGGCTATGTCTTTCAGCACAAGGTCACACCCTTAACTCGGGCCAAGCGCTTCCCCCACCTCCCTGTGCGGTCCTGATGCTTCAGCCCCCACATAGCACAGAGCTCTGAGCCCCCAGGGGCCAGTCCCTAGAGGAAGTGTCACCTTTTATCGTTCTTCCGCAGGAACTTGCGAACGATATCCGTGGTGAGTGTGGCCTCCAGGTGGGACATCTTGCCCTGGTCTGGCAGGAAGAAAATGGTGCTGGCATTGCCCAGGTAGTCCATCTGCAGCACCCAGCTGGACAGTTTGTTGCAGTAATGGATTCGGAACCAGCCTATCTTGTGCATCATGGGCACCTTCACCACGGTGGTCTCATCCACATGGAAGTCGCTCTCCTTGGTTTGCTCTGGGTTGAAAGGTTTCTCCCACTTGCCTGGATTGGAGGTGGACACAGGTGTCTGGGCTTAGGTATAGGGAGGGCAGGGGATCCCAGAGACCTCGATGCCTCAGAGCTCAGCTGCTTCCAGCACAGAAGACCTGGGCTCAGCCGTCCAGACTAGCCTGGGGACTCAGTGATGAGAGAAGACACAGAATTGCCACAGCCCACGGGAGGCTGCCCTCCTGGCTGAGCACTGGGCATCTGCATCTGCATATGTGACTATTCAGAGGGCATTCCAAATGACAATTTGCATTACCAGCCCTATTTCCGTGCCTGCTCACTTGGGACACCTCTACTCTGAAAATCAGCCTCTCCGTTAACCCTTTGGGGTGTAGACTGGTGTGTTTCCATGGCAACCAGCTCGGCTGGCTGTACATCCTTACCTTTAAAGAGAATGTAATTCACCAGGACCAACACGGTGTCTTTGTCCAGTGCGCTCACCAAATCCGTAATTTTTCCCTGGGTTCCCTTCTCCACGTATTTGTTGATCTGCTTCTTGGCCTCCTCAGGGTCAGTGAAGTCAGTGGCGAAGGCCTCCGACTGGTACAGGTCCTTCACATCCTTTGAAAACGGCTCCAGGAGTTTCAGCCTCTTGTCGACAAACAGTCCACCACCAGTGGTCAGCTGGAGCTGACTGCTGGGCCTGTTGAGGGTGTGGAGCAGGTTCTGGAAAGCTGCATGGATGTCGGCCTCTGATATCTCTGTGATGTTGAAGGACAAGCCCTCCAGGATCTCCGAGTGGGTGCTGCCCTTGGTCCCCAGGGAGAGCATGGCCAAGGCCACGGCGATGTTCACGGGGGAGAAGAAGATGTTGCTGGTGTTGGATTGGCGGGAAAGTTCCCCGTACAGGTTGAAGGCAAAGTCAGCCAGCTCTGGGATGACCTTGTGATAGGCCGGGTGTTCCTGCTCCTGCTGGGGGGCACCTGTCTCCTGAGCATCTTCAGCCAGGCTGCCGGGGAGCCAGCAGCCCAGGCCAGCCAGCAGCAGGAGGCCCCATGAGAGAGAGGACGCCATTGTCCTGCAGGACAGAGAAAGGACACAGCTCCAGGCAGGGCCACAATCCCTGCTTGGCTCCTTGACACTATGTGAGGGCTACCCTGTTCATTAGACATTGTATGGGGTCTGCCTGGGTCTCACACTTCACCCTGTTATCACCATTGAGCAAAGATGAGGCAAATTACAGACATGATGGGATACTGCCCACTGCCCATCCCTATCCCCTGTCACACAGACACTCTCAGTGCTTGTCCCAGCCTTATGGGGGACCTGCCACTGTCCTGTGCTTACACAGGAGGAAGCAGAGCAGGGACCAGACCTGGAAACTCTCAGAGCCTTCTGCCCTCGTGGGCAGAGGGCTGGCTGGGAGAACTCAGCTACTCTTCTCAGGCCCCTGGCCTGGCCTATGGTTGAGCCCGTGAGAGCACACTCTGCCTGAGACAGGTCACATTAAAGTCACGCCCAGGAGTATAGTCATCTGCATGCCACACACTCACTCCACTTCACATGCAAAGACATCCCCACTCATGGATTGTGCCGTGCCCACATGCATATGACCTCTGGGATCTCTCTCTCTCTCTCTCTCTCTCTCTCTCTCTCTCTCTCTCTCTCTCTCTCTCTCTCTCTCTCACACACACACACACACACACACACACACACACACACACACACACACACTGGTACTATTGCTTATCTTCTGATGCTCTTACCAGCGGATCCACAGATCCATTTCCAGATTTGGGGGTGGTTATTTAGAGATAAAAGTGTCAGGGATTTTTCTGCCTGGGATAGCTTTGAACTGGGATCCTAAGGTTCCCATTTTGCAGGCATGAGCCACCACTACCTAGCCACAAACTGTTCTCTTTAAAGATAGGGAAACAGAGGTAAGAGTGGCCAAGAACTGCCTGAGACAGTTTACTATTTTCACACAACTAAAAACGCTAAATACTATAAATGGTCCTGCCACAGAGATTCTTCCCAGCACTTATTTTTTTCTTCTGGCCTTTAATTCTCCAAATAATCCCCAAAGAGCTGACCACATATTACATAATTCATTTTGCTATTTCTCTTAAACCAGCCAGCTGAGATGGTGCCAAATTTAGTTCTGTGTTTTTCCACCTCTCTTAGATTTCTGTTACCGCCCATCTGCATGTGGTGTGGCTCTCTGGAAAGTTCCTCCCTTCCCAGGGCTCAGCGATCACAGAGAAATGGAAGACCCCAGGGTGGGGACAATATCCTTTGAGTAGCTCTGGCTTCTAACTTGGACCAGGTCACTGCTGTCCGCCGGCTCTGAGCTAGCACTGTCCTTGGTCTTTCCTGTCCTCAGCTGAGTGATGTGGATCCTGGAGAGGTCTAAATGCCCCAGGTCGTTCTCTACAAAGTTGGGGTATCTTGGTTTGGTGGAGTGGAATGCTTTAAGGATCTGAGATGTGGTGCCCCTTGCTGGAGCTGCTGGGCTGTAAGGAGACATGGCCGACCTGGGGAGGGACAGTAGAGAAGGGTCCCAGCTGGGGTGACCACCCCCTGTTCACCTTTCCAGGATCTGGTCTCATCCCATCTGCTGCCCTCTATTTTCAGTGAGGGGTCTGCAGCCTAGAGAGGGCCAGGGTCTGGCCAAGGCCACCCAGAGGGCAGGGATAAAGGTGGACCTAGCCTTATCTGTTCTACCCTTAACCACAGCCTGGGCAGCAGGGTTGCGCTCTGATGCTGAAATCAGGCCTCAGCTGATGTCATATTCACCCTGGCACTCAACAAGTGCTGCAGTGGGCCAGCCCTGCATCTCACGGCTGGGCCCTGGGCAGTGCCTCCCTGACCTCACGCCCTGACCCCACTGTGGGAGGAGAACCTCCGAGGAGAGAGCTGCAGATCCCGACCAGGCGGGCACAGACAGGAGCAGAGGCCCCTACCCCTGTGCATGGACACTCCCTGGAGAACTGGCCAATTGCTTCCTGGACACCTGTGCTGTTCCCCGTGGTGATAAACCAGCTCCTGCTGAGCAGTGAACCACCGTGGAGACTGACCCTTCCACCCTCTCTCCATGTTCTTGTGCATTTCCTGCCCGCCTCCTGACCCGTGCTAAGCACACAGGGCCACCACCACTGTCCCGCCTCTGAACACCTGTGTCCTCTCTCGTAGTTTACCCTGGGATATCCAAGTTCCATCTTCTAGGAGGAAACACTGAGGCCCAAGCAGATTCAGTAACTCACTACTAAGAGCCAGGCCTTAGAGAGCTAGGACTTTATCCTAGAAACTTAATTTTAGAATCTGGCATTTCACCTTGTCTGTATGCAAAAGTGAAGTCAGAAGATGAGGACGGCAGCCAGGTATGGTGGCTCACGCCTGTAATCCTAGCTACTCGGGAGTCTGAGATCTGAAGATCATGGTTCGAAGCCAGCCCCGGCACTAAAGTCCATGAGACTCTTATCTCCAATTAACCACTAGAAAACTGGAAGTGGGGCTGTAGCTCAAGGGGTAGGGTGCTAGCCTTGAGCTGAAGAGCTCAGGGAGCATCTAGGCAGAGTTCTAGCCCTATGACCAAAAAAAAAAAAAGATATGAACAGCAAAATTTGATTTGGGGGTGGCCTGGTTACATGAAGAACCACAGAGTCCCTGTGGCAGAAACATGAGTTCGTGGTGGCCTACAGGCAGAGGCCCCATAAGGGTCTTCCTGATAAGATTTTGGTGAGTCGGGGCCCCTGTCCACCCTCTCTGGCCTTACCCTATCTGTACACAGAGCAAGGGTCCCCCCACCATACCAGAATTGGGGGGTGGAACAGTGGCAAGAGGCAACTTTAGACCCCAGGCACCACTGTGACCTAGTCTTGACTCTGCAGGCCTGGAGACCGGGCACCCTCTGCCATGTCTGTGACTCACCGGGAGCCTGCCCATGAACTGGGAGGCCTGGGAACAGGGCAGGACCACAGGGTCTATGTTACCATGACAACAGAGCCATGCAGCCAGCCCCATGCCCTCTGCTTCCCTGGGCCCCCAGGCCTGCTGCCTGCCTGTTGGTGCAGGGACCAAAGGAGCCTAATTACTTCTCCCCAAGGGTAAGCATACTTACGACTCACTGTTCCAGGGATGTGTTGGGGACAGAGGCCGAGGAGACAGAGCCCTGTCCTCTTCTGTATTTAAGCCAGGAGAGGCTGGTAGTGAATATTAACTCAGGTCATCCCACGCAGCTAAGGAGCAAACAGACTGAAGGACTAAGTCCACTGGCTCCCTGTTGAGCTATCTACCCTGCTGTTTTCCCCTGGCAATGCCTGGGTTCCATGGCCACAGGGAGTTGTGACACCCTGGCCAACGTCCATAGCTTCCTGGGGCCAAGGTGAAGTGTGTGGCAGGAGCTAACTGGTTTCTGGGACATGATATGGCTTTGCCTGTCTGACCCAGAAGACGTTCCCTGCATGGTAGTGTCTGAAGCCCCATTTTCAAAATGTGTTCGTCAGGGACATATATAAATCTTATATAAAGAGTCCCCATGAGGACTGGGGGTGGGGGTAGGCTTTATTTGGGTCTGTCCAGCCTCTGTCCATTCTGCTACCCAGCTGCTCTGTTCCCAATCTTGGCCTGTTTCTTTCTCCTGGAAGCCAAATGAAATCGATTGGCCACCTGAACTTTTCCTGGAAATGAGGCCCCCATCTGTGTCAGGGCTGGTGGTCTTGCAGGACAAAATCAAGGCTAGTGGGACTCGGCTTGCTGGTAGACTTCTGTAAAACCTGGATAAGAGTCCATCTTTCCTGTGCAGTCTGGACTGGTGCATGCCCTGGGCGGCTGTGTGGGTATGGCGTGGACCCATTTCTCCCCCCCACCCCATCTATCTCTCTCTCTGTCTCTCTCTCCACTGTGAGCTCTGCCATGTTGACCCACAGGGCTGTCTAGTTCCCTGGTGATGACCCACTCATTGTGGGAGTGCCCTTGGGTATTTCTGCAGCCTCTCTGGGCCTCAATGTCCTACCACATAGGTTTGTGGTTGATGGGAGGTCTGGATGCAGAGTTCAAGGGACACCCAAAGTCTGGTGCCCAGCGCACTCAGAAGCCCTTTGTGATGGCACCTGGTGGTGGCTCTCCTGGTGAAAGGGGTGGGTGGGTTTTAGGTGCTTCCCTCCAGGTCTACACTCCATGAGTGTCCCCAGTAGACTGTGTGGGAGACTCTGCACCCCACTGCCATTGCAGAAAATGGGAAACCGACCTCAGCTATTCTTGCTCTTTCTCCCATGCAGCCCCCCATCATTGGCTTCTGGTCTTTCTCTATCTAGGCTCTGTCCCTGCATCTACTCAGGCGTGGTGGAGAGCCAGGCTGTGGCTGGGCTGAAGCCTGCTCTCCACCCCCCATTTTTGAGCCTCTGGTTCCCATCTTACAAAAGCCTCCTTGGAATTCCAGCTGTCCCTCCTACCCATGCTCAGTGGTCAGCCATAGGTGCCCTGTGTTTCCTGTTATCCCACACTCTACCCCTTCGGGTAGGTGATTAGCCTAGAGGTGGTGGAAGTACCCCCTACCTGGAATTCCTGGAGACCCTGTGGTATCCAAGACACCTGTGGCCAAGACACCCCTCCTCAGAGCTCAGCAGATTAGTCCAGCACTCCTGGGGCTGCAGTGGGGACGGTGTACCACCCAAGCTCTCAGGTTCCTCTTCTGCCAGGAAAGCCCAGAGACTTGGTCCAGGAAGGGCAGGGAGGTAGGAGAGGAAGGGACCTCACTCTGCCAAGTAGACAGGAAACCAGACCTTTCTGACCCTGGCAGCCCTCTGGGCTACCTTAAGTACCTGCTGTGTCTGTGTTGTGTGACTCAGGACAGCTGCCCACACAGACTCTTAAGAGGAATTGTCCCCAAACCTCCCATAGAGCCACAGTAGCACGTCCTCAGATCACTAGAATTGACAGGCTTGCCTTCTGGTGCAGAACCCCACCCAACGCCTTGGCAAGGTTTCCAGGCCAGCTGCAGGGAGTAGAAGACTGCTTTGCCCTGCAGTGTCCTGTCTAGCCCCTGCCTCTGGAGAGGGCCTGTGTGCTGTCTGTTCCAGGAGGACCATGGCTGAGTGCAGAAAGGGTCACAGGTTGGTGCTGCAGCATCAGAAGGGGATAGAACAGAGTCAAAGCAAGTGGGACATGGGAAGGGTAGAGTTTAAGTCAATGGCTGCATGCTTAGCCCTCATTCTCCTCTGGGCCCATCGAGGGCTCTGATGATCTGGGAAAATGATCAAGGATACAAGATGTAGGGGGACTCTCAGATGATGGGGTCCTTACATTAGGGATTGGCCCCCCAAACCAAACCTCACTGGGGAGATCTCGCCACTAGTTACTTTCTGGCATGGTGTCTTGTGTCATCTGGGTTGATCTCCCACAGTGAACGCCTCCTGGGGACATCCCACAAGCTGGCTATAATGAAGGGACACCTGTATGACCTCCTCTACCTGGAAATGGGAGCTACGTGGTGCAGTGTCCCTTCTGTGAATAGGGGCACAAGAGCCACTCTCCCTCGGGGATTGGGAGGGGCGAATGAGATTGCAAGGTAGGATGGATTCAGGTAGCCTCTGTCCATAATGGCTGGCGATCTTGCTAACCACCTTAGCCTAGGTGAGTGATGGAGCCTGGGAAGCCTTTGTGATGATCCCAGGATGGTGGCATCCATATTGGCCCCAGCTAGAGGAGCCGCACTCCCTCCCCAGGGACAGCTCCTCAGATCAAGGTTCGACAGCTCCAAAATGGCGCCATCTACCTTTTAGAGGATTCTTGCCCATTTTGCTACCTGAGGGCACAGGGCCATATGTGCTCAGTATTTCTGAGCTCTGAATTGGGGCTGTATGACAGCCTCGGCTACACAGACACAAATTTAGGACAGATCTTCCTTTCCCCATCTGTAAGGCAGGAAGCCATGGATATCTTTCTCAGGCAGTTGTGAGGTGGGTGGAGAAAGGGTCGGGGACGGGTTTTACACATAGCCTGTGACAATGGCACTGCAGCCACGCTGTCCCTCTTTGCAAGTCCACCATCCCAGGCTCTGTCTTCTGGGAGGTGAATTGTGTGGCACCATCTTGTTGCCTCCTACTTGCGTCTTGCAAATCCTCTCATTGCAACATTCTGATAGTGAGTAACCTATGTGGTGGTTTCCTGTATGGAGGTAGTTCCTGCTTTTTCTGGACCGATTTGGCTGCTCATAGCTGTGTCATGTCCCCACTCATCCTTCCCCAGCTGTGCATTGTGGCTGGCAGCACAGCAGATGATGCTGGGGAGATGAACCCTTAGCTCTGGCCCCTTCCACATGGAGGAAGCCCATCAGTCTTTTCTCACCATTGTTCTACTTGGCACCTTACATTATCTCTGCTCTTTTAATGTTCTGAGCCACAATGGCGTTCACGGATCTGGCAGACTTTAAGATCTAAGCTGTCCTGCTTCACTAAACCCAGCATGAACTTTCTGGACAGTTTGTCACGTTGTCCTGTTGAGCGGGCTCTTTCTGCCTGTGGGTTCCTGTTAACTTCTACCCCTCCATCAGTGACACTTCCCACACACACCCATATGCTCTCCTGTCCCAGGACCTATGGTGACCCTTGTGGGGAAGAAAGACAGCAGGGGGTGACAAGGACCTTAAGGAGGCCCAGGCTGGGCTGGCTGGGCAGGAGGACTCCCTTTGGCCGAGTGCTGAGGGCAGGCAGCAGGCCTCTGGGTCCTGTTGTCCCACAGCTGTCCTGTGGGGGTGGCTCCCTTCCCCTCCCCCCGCTGAGCTGTGCTTCCCAGAACTTGCCCAGCTCAGAGACTGGCAGGGGGTGGGACCATCAGCCCTGTTGACCTTTTCCTGTTTACCCAGAGTGCTTCTGTTTGCTTGGCTGCCCTGACTGCTTCACTGCTGTCATTTCCAACACAAATCCTTCAGTGTGCTCCAACACAGGCGTCACCTCCTCCATGAACACAAGCGTCACCTCCTCCATCCACACAGGCTCTTCCGGAACTGCTAGGTTAGAAAGGATGTGTGTGGACTGACTCACCCAGGCCCAGGTGCAAATTGGCCAAGAGGGTGTATCTCTGGCCTACCACCAACACCAATAACCTTGGGAGAAAACAGAGAGTTTTGTGGAGGCAGGAGGGATGGGGTACAGAACACATGGGAGACTGGGAGTTGGCAATGAGCTGATCTTGACAAGAAGCAGGACCCAGGCTTTTGTGGAAAAGGAGCATTCTTTGGGGCAGGAAAAAAGGGATAGAGGTGTAGTGATAGAAAGTCGACATAACTTCTGGAGTCACGCTCATGGCTGTTCAGGCTTTCTCAAACCTTTTAAGGTGTAGGATCATGCAGAAGGGAGTTTCTAGTGGCTTCACTTTCAGACTTGAGCCCTTACTCTCTCTTCACCCTTCTGCATTCATTTGACTTTCATATAAGTGCTCAGAAGGAGTGAGACACTGAGGTCCAGCGAGTTAGCACAATGCTGACTGTGTCTTCCTCTCTTCCTCCGTCTTTGATGCCCCACAGTTTTTTTTTTTTTTGCATACCCAGCCTCTGATAATGTGACCGTGATGACTGGCATCCCTGAGCAGGAGGCACCTGCTATATTTGACTGAGTGTGTTACACAGTGTCATTGTTCTTCCGTGTCATTGCACCTCTGAGTTTCATACTTTGGTGATTAGATAAATTAAGAAAGAACTTTAGGGGTGAAGCAATGAGCACTAGCCACAAGGCTGGTAAGGGAGGGAGGGACATTCCAACCAGACTTTGTAACATGGAAGGCGGATGGGGGCATGGGGAGGGGTGGCGGGGGCACCACATCCCAAAGCTTGGCTACATTCCTAGACTGCAAGTGATCTGACTTCAGGGTTTATAGTAAGACCAAAACTCAATAAAATGGGAAAGAAAGAAAGAGAGAGAGAGAAAGGAAGAAAGAGAGGGAGAGGATTGGGAGTGTGGCCTAGTGGTAGTGCTTACCTAGCATGCATGAAGCCCTGGGTTTGATTCCTTGATACCAGATACACAGAAAAACCTGAAGTGGTGCTGTGGCTCAAGTGGTAGAGCACTAGCCTTGACTAAAATGTGTCCAAGGATAGTGCCCAGGCCCTGAATTCAAGCCCCGGGACTGGCAAAAGAAAAAAGCAAGCAAGAAGAAGCAAACTCAGTTGCTTTGTTTTGGAGCCGGAAGAGAAGAGAGGAGAGAGGAGGTCAGGCAGGATGTTAGCCTCCACCACATCTAGTGCTGCCCTTCACTTTTCCCCTCTGAGGAAAGATGAACAGGTCCTGTGGGCAAACAGAGGGAAGGCTCAGCTGCACTGACCAGAAGCCCCCATTGCATCATGGTCTCCTGCCTCTCCTCCCAATCGCTGGTGGTCCCTTGAGTCTCCCCATGGCCAGGGCCTGGCCTCTCACTTTGACTTCCCTTCTTCACCTATTCCCAGCAAAAGCAACCTGTGTTCAGATTGCTTCCAGTACCCTCTTGGTCAATCTGTGTACAGACCTCTGCAAAGAGGACTTAGCACGTCTGCTGGATGGCTGAGTGCTAGAGGGGCCATAAATGATCCACCCCCTGGGAGCCCTGTACCTCTTCACGTCTCCCTGCTGCCACATTCCCCTGCCTTCTCTTCTTATAGCTTGGTCTTCACTTAGGTGTACATGAGGTAGAGGTCCAAATCTCAAAGCATTGCCTGGTGAGTTTCTACCTGGGTGTACCTTTGTGTACCAGCGCGCTGAGCAGGACAGGAAACCATCTGCTATCCAGAGGCCACATCCACAGCATCTCTCCAAACAGTGGCTGTGCCACCTTCCGAACACATACGTGTCAGGTGATCAGCATGTGCCTCTTCTGTCTGGCTTCTTCATCACATATGGTCTTATTGTGGCTCAGGCCAGATGCATCAGAATTCTCTCTGCTTTGGGGGAAGAAGCCTCAGCTATGTATGAATCCCATGTCCAGTTCTCCATTGATGGGCGGCTGGGTTGCTTCTCATTTGACTGTTCTGAATGAAGCTCCCAAGGGTATTTGTACATTTAGCATGCAAGGCTTTGCATGAATGAATATGTTTTCTTTTATCTTGGTGTGAGAATTGATATGGTGAAGTATGATCTGTTAGAAAAGGAGAGGCTCTCTTTCCTCTGGGCCTTTCCTCTCCTGTTTCCATGACTACAGTGGAGACAGAGGCAGATAGACATAGGATTTGCCATGACCACTGAGACCCCGGGCCAGAAGTACATCCTTTCCTGTGGTCTGGAGGGGGGACCCCCACCCTCTGGGGCTATGGTGAAGATTCAGTGGGTTTCTGATTATGAAATGTTGACTTAAGAAAAGTCACCACCCCTTCGTTGTACCTTTTAAATGTATTCTAAAGATAGGCAGTGTAATAATGAAATCACAGTGACTTGGCAGGGAAAGAATAAACAGACTTATCTAGTGACTTCCATTTTCCTGAACTTCCTTGCAGGGCCTGGCATTCAGCCATTGTAGTTTGCACTGAGATTCCTTATTTGTTCAAGCCTGGTTTGTTTGCTGCTTGTAGAGCCTGTTTACATGAAAACCTCAGAGTGGGGCTTTCAAAAACTTAAACCTCAGCAACAGGTTCTTGAACGCCTCTGGACTTCTGTTCTTTTATGTGTAAAAGAAAGGTGCTGATTGCAAATGTGGTCAAAGATTATGGTGTGGCTCAATGTTGGTGTGTGCAAAGTGTTTGAGAAGCACTTGGCACACAGGGAGCATGCTCAGGAGACAGGTATTCAGATCACTGAGGAAACAGGGGCAGTCATATTCCCATGTACACATAAAGCAACTGACGCTTAGTTTAAATACTTCACTTACGTCACTTGGTGAGTAGTAGAGATGGTATCTAACAGACAGATAGACAGACAGGCAGATTTCTGTTTCTAACTCATAGATTTAGTGATGTAGGTTCCTGTTAGAATGAAAAGTTGGAGGATGTTGGGAGGCATAGAAGGGCCTGTTTCAGGATGATGACTGTGTGACAGTTTTCCAGAGATGGCAGAATGGCCCACAGACACACCTGACCTGTGGTAAAAGCTTCTGTGGGATGCAAATGAATGAACAATAAATTCAAATCATTGTTGGGCTCTGCAAGGCACAAGGCAGAAATTGTGAAGTTGAAGCAATGTGCTGCCCAGAAATCTTAGTGGCTCTGAATTACTTTCAACTACTTCCCAAATTATTAGAATTGGAGGAAACACCACTGGAATTCTCACTCTTCATATAATTTTCACAACACACAGTACATTTTTCTTTTATTTTTTTTCTGATTGTGTTTTCAATTCTAGGCTATTGGAAGTAATAATTTCCTCTGTGAAAGACTCTTCTCACCTGATAGGAGAGTTTTGGAACATAAAACAGAAGGTAAAATAAATAAAATGCCCTGCTGTGGAGCTGGCAACCCCCAGGCAGGGTATGCAGCTCAGTGGTAGAGGGAATCTTTGCATATGTGGAGCTCTGGGCTTCATTCTCCAGAACTACATACCTTATATCTGCCTGATCTCTCGGGAACCCTGCTGATGGCCAAACTGTTTCTAAGGTGCCTGTACCTGTTTGTATCCCACTGGAAATGGTAACTTTACTCACATCCTTGCCTATGTTTGCTGTGGTTAGTGTTCTGCTGTCCATTCTTACAAGTTTTCATTACGCTTTATTGTTATTTAAACATCAAAGGAGCAGCTTTTGTAGAGTGGATTGAAAAGCTGCCCTCTTTCAGATAGCCCTGCCCTGTCAGCACACCCTCCATAACTGAACCAGCCTGAGGAACTTTGGGCTCTTAGAAGCCACTGAACCAGAGACCTGATTCTTCTCTTCTCTTCCAGGGTGGTCAGAATATGTGTAGATTATCTTCACCAAGATCCATACCAAATTGTGTGTGTGTGTGTGTGTGTGTGTGTGTGTGTGTGTGCTGTCCTAGAGCTTGAACTGAGGGCCCGAGCACTGTCCATGAGTGTTTTTGTTCACAGCTAGTGCTCTACCACTTGAGCCACAACTCCACCTCCCAATTTTTGGTGGTCAGTCAGAGATTAGAGCCTCATGGATTTTCCTTCCTGGGCTAACTTCAAACCATGGTCCTCAGATCTCAGCCTTCTGAATAGTTAGGATTATAGGTGTGGCCCACCAGCATTCAGCTTGTATCTAATTCTTTTAGCCTAGTTCTGAGCCCTGTAGGCCTGTATGTGCCCTGAGAAGGGAACATGAGTAGGTGCCACACCACTTGCTGTCTTGAGGGTGGACCTGGCAGGACACGGCAGCAGTATGTCATGCACTCTCAGTCCAGAGTTCCCGAGGCCCTCTCACCATCTTATCAGTGACCTACAGTGCAAAGCACCTTCCTCCCCTGTGAGTGGTTACAAACAAGAGACAGCCCGCTGAGCATTTCTGGCCCAGCCTCACTGGGCCCACTCTGCCTCTGTGATCAGCTGGGGTATGGGAAGCACTCATTTCCTCCGTTTATCTGGCTGGCTGGCCTGTTCTTCAGCAGCATGGAACGTTCTTCTTATCTATGAAAAAAAAAAATGTACTCCCCTGGGCTGAAGATGTAGTACATAAAAATACAAAATAGCCCTGTTAGTCTAAATATTAAGTAAATGGGGCAAGAAGTTCTCATACTTTTAGTATAAAATAAAAACCAAAAACCTGTGTGTGCATATATGCGCGCGCGCATGCGCGTGCGCGCGCGCGCGCGCGCGCGTGTGTGTGTGTGTGTGTGTGTGTGTGTGTGTGTGCGTGTGTGTGTGTGTGTGTGCTGGTCCTGTGGCTTAAACTCAGGGCCTGAGCCTCTTCTTGCTCAAAGCTAGAACTCTATCACTTGAACCACAGCACCATTTCCAGCTTTTTCTGAGTAGTTTATTGGAGGTAAGAGTCTCATGGACCTTTCTTCCTGGGCTGGTTTTACACTATGATCCTCAGATCTCAGCCTCCTGAGTAGCCACTAGGGTTACAAACACCTTGTGTTTATCTGGCTATTCTAGCCTTTTAAAAATGTAGTCCAAGAGGAGTGAGATATGTGGATGCTCTTTTGCACCCAGCAGGGAGCTCCTGCCTTGGAGAATTGGCAGCATCTTTCCTCTCAAGGCTCTTCTCCAGGTGAAAGGTGTGTGGTAAAAGGTAGCTGAGGTTTCCTGTTACCTGAGGGATTCAAGGGCTGTGAGAAGCATCCTTCCTCTTGGATATGAGCCTGGGCAGGCAGGTGGCAGAGTCCTGGACTCAATGTGGCTTCTTTAATAACACTGTAGATGGGGCCAGGAGTTTGGCCTAGTGGTAAGTGTGTTGCCTACCATGCACAAAACCCGGGTTCGATTCCTTGGTGCCACATACATAGAAAAAAGCTGGAAGTGGTCCTGTGGCTCAGGTGGTAGAGCTCTAGCCTTGAGAAAGCCCAAGGATAGTGCTTTGGCCCTGAGTTCAAGCCCCAGGACTGGCAAAAAAAAATAACACTATAGATGGGCATGTAGAAGACAAGGTACTTCCAAGCCCAGGCTACCCTGGCGTTATTTCATCATTTATAGACTGTCACACTGTTGGCCCACAGCTATGCTGGGAACTCAGCTTTGGGAACTTTTCAGAGCTGGAGGGTTAAAATGTCAGTGCAAGAGTCTCTGCCCTCATCCCTGGTGGAAGGTCAGTTGGCTAATTGTTTCCTGGCATTTCATATGGCTGCAGTAGTAGGTATGCCTGGTTAGAGCTCTGGAAGCCAGCTTCATCACTGTCCTTATCTTGGGGAGAGCTTCCTTTCTCGCCTGGGCCATAACTCATGCAGTGTAGGCATGGGGTAATCATATTCGCTTTCTCCCACATCTCCCCCTCCTCACCTCTCTTCACCTCCTACCAGACACTGGCTTTCTATGTTGGATTACATCTTAGTGTTAAGACCTAATGTGTCGGTTTAGAGAAATAGGACGCTTGGGTCACTGGTTTCTGTGAAGGAGCCCTATTCAACTGAACAGGGTTTCATGAAGGATCTTGGTTCAAAGTCACAGCTAACAATCACCAATCTTGGTCGTTTATGATTTTTTTAGCACAAAGTCCCCATGCATTACCCCTGGAGAGCTGGTCGAGAGATGGAGGATCTGAGCTGGAGGAGCTCATGTCTACTTCCGGATTTCTGCTCTGTGATAATCTGAAGAGCATACTACTTTTGAACACTCGTTGAATGAAATCACCTCTTCTCCATGTTGAACAAGCCAGCGTACAGCTAGCAACCCTCTGCTCCCTGGGGTCATTCATTCAGTGGAGATTTCAGGAGTATATCAGACGTCAGGTGCCTGCATTTAGGACATGACTAAGTTGGCACCCTGTATCCCTGACTCATTACAATGCATACATGAGGATGTTGAAGTTCTGGTTTCTGAAGGATGCTCCATCTCCATGGGACACAGCCCCAGATTTCCCCCCACACCAATCACGTTCTGTCCTACGTTTGTGAACCTCCTGGCCTGGTAATTTCCTTGGTTTTGGAGTGACTCTTGGCTCTGATGTTCTCTTTTTAACTGACCTATGTCTGCACTAGTCTGACCCAGGTCCAACCTTCCCAGCACAGTGGTCTAGTTCTCAACATCTTGGTGATGACACCATAGGAAGACTTCACTTGGCTGTGGTTCAGGCCATCACAGTGAAGGAATGTACTCGCCCATTCCTCCTGTGTCCCTGGTGTCTTTACAGTGCCCCTTACCCAAAGAACACTCAGCAGGTATCTACAAGAGGTGTGCATGGTGACGGGGGCCAGAACATGAAGAAGGTTTTCTAATCTCATCAAGTTCCACGTACGAGGTGGTGATGTAGGTGAGTGGATAGAAGCAGCTCTGGCGTGAGCCCTGCCTCATAAGCACAGATCCTCAGTGTTCACAGTCCCATTGGCAGCTTTATTAGAAACTGTACACATATTTCCTGGCCTGCAAGTATTCCCACCATACTGGCAGGGACTGGCTTCTCTGTTTTGTTGCGTAGAAAAGACAGCCCTGGCCTCTCATCACAGTCACTCTGCAGCAGGATTGACCACTTTCCCCAGAAAGAGAAGAGTCTGGGTGGTCACCTCCCAAAGAAGCAGCAAGAAAGGCCTGTTGAACTGGGCATGTGGTATCTGTGTCACATTCATAGGCCAGGGCTGGGACAGGAGGCCGGAGGCCACCGCTGCCTCTGTTCCTTTCTCATTCATGTCAATTATTGCCTTGTGGGACACCTAGGAGAGAAGTCAGATAGTGATGCTGTGAAGCCAGGGGTTTCCATGGCAAAGGGTACATCTGTGCTACACTGGAGAGGTGGGGAGAACCACATCTTGGGGACAGATCCTGCTTGCCTGGGCACAACCCAGCCCTTCCTTCATTCTCCTCTTCCATCTCTCTGTTTTCTCTCCCTCCCATGACAATCGAGCCTGACCAATCTGGGTATACTGAGTCTTCCTCAGGCTGCAAACCCAGCAGCTACCTACAGGAATATTTTTAAATACTTGTGTGACTTTGTTTTCCTAGGAGCTGCATTTAATCTCACCATGACCCAGTTTTGTTGTCTTTAAAATGACTCATCAATCAAAAGTAATTGTTCTACATGAGCTTGGTGAAACCAGACAGGCCTTCTCTTGGCCTCCAGGATAGGAGCTGTGGTGTTTTTCTAACTGTACTTCCATCCAACTTCCTGAGAAAAAAAGAGATTCGGAGGCTTTGAAAGAGGTTGTCAGAGCCTTGACACTCCCTGTTATTTCTAAAAGGCTCTGTGAAAAGTTAATTGTAGCAGCCAAGGTCACTATGACAAAAGGTCTTTAAAAAGATTACCTATCTTTTTTCACACACTGGCCTTGACTGGACACTCCACTAGCAGGTGTTCCCAAATAGAAAACAGAATAAAGTTCCTAGCGAACAGTCCAATGGCAGTGGACAAGTCTATCCTAATATGAGAAAGATAATCAAACCTTTGCTGCCTTCCTTCTTGTAAAAGATCGAATAATAATTCAACTAATCCCAACCATCAATTCTCTTCTTGTTAGAGGGTTATCAATCCTTAGTCATTCCACCTGACCTGTGTACACCCATTGGTAATTGTCTTGAAAGCGGGACTTACGTTAGCCAGTAGTATTACAGAGGCCATAGAAAAGTTAAGAGCCTCTAGCTCCCCCCCCCCCAATCTGGGAATGGTATGTGCAGAACAGTGGCATTTTCCTTAATTCCATCCAGGCAGGAAGCAGTCATGGAAGCTAATCTATGGCTGATGGTAGTGAGCTATTTCTGACATGCAATACAAGATGGATATAGTCTCATATGCTGAGATTCAGGGATGTTTGTTACTGCAGGAAAACTTACTAATACACTTGCCACTCACACCCAACAACTATCTACAGCTGTAAGGAAAGCGGTGCTTCACAGCTGCCCCAGGAGAAAGTTTTAGGAATAAAAATAAATTTACCCTATACCTGGAAAAATTCCATCCCCACGAATGATCTAGAATGAGCACCTACTTACTCCAAACCCTTTCCTGGGGTGTGGAGGTGTCAGGGAAGGAATGGGGATGTGGTTTTCAGGGGCATCCTGTGAGAAGAGGGAAGGCCCTTTGTTCCCCGTCCACACTCATAGCCGTACCCTGGAGATGGTCTTGTTGAGATGCCCCATGATTCCTGACAAGTTGGTTTCTGCATTGAACATGTTGGTGAGGCCAATCTGAGGAAGGATCTCTTCTAGGTTATATGTTCCAGAAATTGAAAACTTTGGCAAGTGCAAATCCAAGAGGCTGGAGAGAAAATCAAACACAGGCAAGGTTCAGTGTGGTTACATGTGCCACAGGTGCCCTGTCTGTTGGCAGCCAGAGCCCTGGGGAAGTCACAGCGTGGGACACCCACAGCCTTCCCACAACAGAACATCACACTGCAACACACAACTCTCCCTCCATTCAGACTTCATGGCATGCTCCGTGGCTGGATCTGCCATGGTCATCTGTCTGCATCATCTTGGCTGCCTTGGTGGCAGGCTTTCTAGTGCCAGATAGCAGCTAGGTTTTGACAAGGTTTAACTGGATGAATACACATGATGTCATGTGGAGTAAATGCTGTTGCCCTTTTCCACCTCCACGTCTGATTCATCAGTGAATTCCGCTTCCCAGTGATAACTTGTCTAGTGAAGGGGGATTCCTGAGAAGACAATGGCAGTCAGGAGGAGAGTACATGAGGGGCATGGGAAGGCAGATGTGAGGGAAGAATGCAATGTGTGTGTTAGCCGATGTCACAAGGCAAGTATTCTGTCCTTATTTCCACACTCTTAAAGACCTTAAACACTGCTCAGCCTCAGAGTTGGTGAATGGCAGGACAATGAGCCAGTCTACCAGTTGAGCTCTTGAAATGGGGGAGGCTCAAAAATATGCTCCAGCACATGAGCAAAGATGACAGACATCTTGGCACTGCGCCCCTACCTGGGCAGTGACAGCCGGCTCCACCTCCTCAGAGTCTCGGGCTGCAGGGCGGCCTCCACCTGCCGTATTTTCCCGGGGTCAGGGAGAACCAGCAGCAGCAGGGCATTGCCACTGTACTCGATCTGGAGGACAGTGCATGCCACCTCTGGGTCGTAGAGGAACCTGTGCATCTCCTTCTGCTGCATCATGGGCGCACGGACTGGTGTCTTCTCATCCACCAGATCCTTCCGGGTCTGGTAGCGATCAAAAGGGTGCTTCCACTTGGCTGAGGATGCAGAGGCCACAGGCCTGTGAGCACCCTTGCTGAGGGCAGCAAGGGACAGCCTCACTGGGGAGGGGGCTTGGGGAAGAGGGAAAGAAGCACCATGGACAGAGCCAGGAGGGACTGGCAAAGAACTCTGAGAACCTACGGATTGGTTCTATTTTGGAAGAACTAATGTATACTAGAGACCACAGAAAGGATTTCCATCTACTAAACTATCCACGTGTCTTTAACTCATCTCAGAAATTAATAAGCACCATTTCTTTTCATCTCCTTACCAGAGATGAGGAAACAGAGACTTCGTGCCTGTGCTCAAGTCTTCCAATTTAGCTTCACTTAATGGACTCTCTTTGCTCAGACACCTCTAGACAACCTGTTTCTAAGCAGAGAAGCCAAAGGCCTTGGGTTCACTCCTGGCTACTATTGTACTTCCTTTGCCCTGCTTTGAGCAAATTGTAATGTATCTCCTCATCTCCCCTTCACTCCCCTCCAAACCACATGGTGAAGAGAGTGATTTCTCTTTTCCTTCCTTCTCTACCATCCTTCCTTCCTTCCTCCCCTCCTCCTTCCCTTCTTTGTTTTCTCCCTCCCTCTCTTTTCCTCCCCCTCTCCCCCCAGGGTTTCACTACATTGTATTGTTTATTTAAAACTCCCGGATGCATCCTCTTGAGTGGCTGAGATGAGTAGCTGAGATTATAGGCATGCACAACCTTGCCCTTCCATGATGATCATTCTAAAGTTGATGGGATGCTGTCATTCTATGTTTATAGTCTCTAGGTAAGTTCTTTGGGTCTGTTGACAAAGGCTGGTACCTTTAACAAAGCCCCTATGTATGTACATATTTTGACTTTGGACATTCTCTCTAGTTAACCCTTTAGTGTGTTCTGAGTTCCATCGAATGAATAAAGCATCACTTCTGTAACTATGCAAGGGTGTCTCTTTCCCATGGACCCATCCTCAGCCCTCCTTTCTCATCACTTCTACAGCCTCTTTGCCCGAGATTGCCTGACTTATTTATCCTGTCTAGGTCTCCTTTAACAAAAGGCCTTTCCTTTGCTCCCCAGCCCTGGGCGGGGTTCTTCCTTGAGAGCTCTGTGGTACCCATAGCTGCATATCAGAGCACCCCGTGTTGCTGGGCTGTATGGCTGCTTTACTGACTCCCAGTCCTCATGGGATGAGAGCCACACTGCCCCCAAGGGATGTGAGTCACACCACCACATGCTAGCAAAGTCCCAGGAGGCTGGCCAAGACCTATCGGCGCTTTGTGCCATGAGACTCTTCCATCTGAGGCCCTCACTCACCTTTGAAGAAGAAGAAGTTCAGAAGGACCATGAGCGTGTCTTGGCCAAACTCTTGGAGGCAGTCTGTGATCCGCCCATACGTCTGCTTCCTCACGGAGTCGTTGATCTGCCTCCCTGTGTTGGCGGACCCCGTGAAGTTGGTAGAAAAGGCAAAAGCCCCATACAGCAACTTGATGCTGTCCAGAAAGCCCCTCTGGGGCTTGAGCTGCTTGTCTAGGAATAGGGAGTTTCCCATTTTCAGTTCCAGTTTGGAGCGGGGCAGTTTCAGGGTGTGCAAGAGGCTCTGGAAGCCTCGGTGGATGTCGGCCACTGGGGTCTCGGTGAGGTTGAAGCCCAGGCCTTCCAGGATCTGATTTGGGATATCTGCTTGGGCCCCAAGAGAAAGCAAGGCCAAGCTGCTGGTGAGGCTCACGGGGGAGAAGAGGATGTTTCCTGGGGTGCCAGCGGCCAGCTGCTTGTACAAACGCAACCCAAAGTTGGTAATGGTGGGTGTGACTTTGTGGTAGGTGGCGGGTAGCTCTGAGGCCTGGTGGTGGGGAGCTGGGGGGTGCCCCAGCTTCTTATCTCCATGGGCAGAGAAAGACTGACAATGGACAGAGGCCAGGATCTGGGCTCCCAGGAGCCACAGCCACGCTGGACTCATTCTCTGAAAACAAGATGGAAAGCTCATTGACCTTCTTAAATAACTTCAACCCTCCCGACCGCTCACACAGCCAACCCCTCCATTCAAACTAAATTCCACAACAGGACTGCGGGAGGGCCACAGACAACAAGGTGTAACGTGGGTGGCAAGGACTCTGGAAACCTTCCTCTGAGGCTTTAGTCAGAGCAGCAGCCTCTCTTCTGCCCCGCATGGTCATAGAATGTGTTGAGTAAAGGACTCTGAGCTATGTGGAAAACCCAGTCAATCTTCTCTCCCTTCCCCTCTCTCTTGTCTTCCTTCTCTCCCTCCACTCCCTGCTTGTCATCATCCTTCTGTTTTCTTGTTATTCCTTCTTTCCAGGCATTCTCTCACTTGTGCATAATATTCAAGGATCTGTCTGGCACAAGACGTGAACTGGGCACCGAGCATTCAACAGGGAAAAGAAGTAAACATAATCCCTGACTGCAGAGTTTAAGAACAGGCTGGGGCCCCATGTAATAGCTGAATGGAAAAGCATACATAGGACTGCAATGCTGTGTAACAAACCTTCTGGATGCTATGTGACGTGACGCTGAGCTCCCCGGCCACGGCCATGGACAATGGAGGAGGGGAGGGCTGAAGAGGGGGGCGGGTCAGTGGTAGAACATTTGCACACTTGCATACCATGTGTGAGTTCTTGGAGTCCAGCCTCAGCACCACACAAGAAGGGGGAAAGCAGGAAGGGAAGAAGGAAGGAAGGAAGGAAGGAAGAGAAAGAAAGAAAGGAGGGAGGGAGGGAAGATGGTAAGACAGAAGAAGAAAGAGGACGATATAAAAAAGTCAGTTATTTCCTAAACAAAAGTGTGTGCTCTGTTTTTTTGGTCTCTCATTAGTTGGAGTATGGGCAATGATTGGCCTTAAAGACTGTATGGAAGAGGACAACTTGAAGCTGGGCATGATGGCTCACGCCTGTAATCCTAGCTATTCAGGAGGCTGCGATCTAAGGATCATGGTTCAAAGCCAGTCTGGGCACTAAAAAGTCCATGAGACTCTTATCTTCCATTAATGACCAGAAAACTGGAAGTGGTGCAGTGGCTCAATGGGTAGGACAGAAGCCTTCAGCTGAAGAGCTCAGGGACAATTCCTAAGCCTGGAATCAAGTCCCATGACTGACAAAAAAATAAGAGGACAACTTGAGAGTCCAGTGGGCAAAGTAACAGGGCTGATGGACTCTGAGTGGAGAGTGAGGTTTCCCTGGAGTTTACAGCATCCCATGAGCTGGGATCACAGGTATGTACTACTATACTGGTACTATCCCCCATGGCAGGTAGTGACAGAAGGTTGGAGATCACGTATGTATGGGTTGAATTGGGTGTTCCAAGTTAATAAATTGAACTCCCAACCTCGAGGACCTGAAAATGTGATCTTGCTTGGAAATAAGGCCATTGCACGTATAATTAGTTAAGATGAGGTTATTCGGGTAGGCCTGTGGTTTAATACAGACATAAAGAGAAAGAACAGATCATGTTTCTACAAATCAAGGAATGCCAGAGATCAAACTAAGCCACCCTCTGAAGCCAGGGGACAGTCCTAGAGTAGATTCTTTCCCCCAGTGTCAGCAGAGCCCAGTTCTGTGGTCACCTTGACTGTGGATATCCAGCTTGCAGCACTGTGAGTTGAACTGTGCCCAGAGTGGGGCAATTGCTAAGGCTTCCCTTTCAAACCAATGTCATATCCCTTCCACTCTCAATAAAGTTACAAAGGCACATGAGCAGAGGCAGTGAACGCAAGGAAAATCTGCAATGTGGACAAACTGGTCTCTACCCCGTGGGACAGGCTACTGTCTATGTCAGGAGACAAGCTGCCACCCTGTAGCCTGAATCCTTCCAAACTCTGCTGCTTTCTGCTCCCTTCCCTTAGTTTCGAGGCACAATGGCTACCTGCTGGTGACCCCAGGCCCTTGTCATTACTTTGTCTTCCTGAAAACTTCAACATCAGAATCAACCCCTCTAGTGCCTTTTGTCCTGATTACTGATTTTTGTCCTGACCTCTGGGTTAGTTTCCAACACTGTGCCAGTGGGAGAGCCTACTGCAGGAGGTTGGCTTATGGCCCTGGTGGTGGCAACACACAGCCAATCTGCAAAGGCCCTCTGCGATGAGAGATGAATGTCATTCCCTTATCTGCTGTGTTGAAACATGCCTGTGGGACAAAGTGCAGTGAGTGCCTCACCAAGGCCACATCCTCGCCCCAGCACAGCGCAGTGTGGGGCTGCACGACAGCTCCTCACACAGAGATTTCCCCAAATAGAAAATGTAGCCAATGCAGGACTATTTAAAAGGCTGGCCTGACCTGTTGCAGTCACCACCCATGCACCCCAAGGACCCCAAACTTGCAGAAAGGTTTGCTTCCCAAAGAAAACTCTAATTGGTTGGGAGCTGAGGTGGGGCCTCCAGTAAGTCAGAAACATTGTCTCCTTTTGCAAAATGCAAGGGAAAAGGGGTGGGCCTGTAACGATTATGTTACAGGTAACATTTCACACATTGGCACATGGAAAAGTTGCAAGTTTTCTTCCCCTCCTACCAAGGCTGCATGCAGTGACCATCTCAGCTCCCTTTCCAGAAGGGTTCCATGAAGAAAATCAAGAGCAATGTTTGTGAACAATGCTATTTCTCTTTGTTGTTTGTGTTAGTGCTGTGGATATGGGTGTGGCGGAGGTTGCATCTGTGCTCTGCAGATGTGTCCATGGGGAGGGGTGGGAGAGGTGGTGGAGTGGTGTTTGGGGTCATTCTGATGGCTGGGCATTGCTGTCACCTCCCAGGTGATGCTCCAACATGAAAGTTCTTGACATGCCTAGAAAAGTCACATTCAGTGAAGAGCAGACCTGCCCAACTATGCTTACACATTGCGCTGACTTCCTCTTTCCAAGTTCTTTAAGGTCAGGTTTTCCATAAAAGGTTTTTGAAAACCTGAAGTTCAATTGCAAAACTCATAGTGGCAGTGTTTAGTACCTTGCTCAAGGGCTCGTGGTTCCCATCCCTGCCTCTACAGACAGAGAGATACCGAGACAGAGATAGAGACAGAGGCAGAGACAGAGACAGAAGGAGGGAGAGGAGAAGAGGCAGCAGCCAGCTTCATTCCGGGCACCAGTGTGTACTCACAGAGCGAAGTCACTGAGCTGGGTCTGGGTCCTCTGCCTGGATGGCTTCCTGACACTGGGCGATGGTGTTTGAGGACCTCTGAAGCCTGGTCAATATTTGTCAGGCAGGTTCCTGGAACCAGGGTGAAAGTGAGGCTACCAAATGAGAAGCCTGTTGGTTGCTTTTTTTCTCCCAAAGGGCTGATCTGGTTCCCTGTCTCTCAAAAAAGCATGACCTGTTCTTCAGGGTCCTGTAGGGTCTGGGGCTCTTGATAGTGATGGTGAAGGTGATGAAGGTGAGGGGAAGATCACTGTTGACCTTGTCCTGGGGCATTTTAGAATCCAGTCATCCTGGATTGGTATTCATAATACATTTGTAACATATATATATCATTCATATATTATGTATTATTTGCATATTACTTATTATAACTAATAATGTAATCCACAGAGTGGGAGGGATCAGAGGGAAATGGAATGCATAGAGCAAGCTGCAATGAAAGTGAATGGCACTCTCCATGCTCTCAACCCAGGTCTTTGAAGTGTCTAGGAGGAAGTCGGGAACTAAAGTCATACTTTTTATGAGAGAATGGCTCAGTAATGGCATGAAGGGGACTTCCATTCTTCTTTGCAGATTTTTGTGGTCTTTAAACTTCTTAGTAAAAGCATGCATCTTGTTTGTAGTAAAAACAGACAATAATTCACGATGGAGAGAAACCATTTACACGCAGAAACTGGGAAGGAGACCAGCCATCTCATTCCCTTTCTTTTTTCAAAAAAGTTACTTTATTTATTGTTATTTTAGAGATGTACAGAGGGATTCCAACTCCATGAGTCAGGTAATGAGCACATGTCCTTTCATACAGTGTCTTCCCTTCCCTCACTCACTCTCAGTTCCTCACGTCCATCTCCATCCATGAGTTGTGTGGTTCACGTTCATTCTTTTCCAGTGACGCCATTGCTGCACGTTTTCACCCCCTTTCCCTCAAGTTCTGTACCATTTCCTTTCACAGACTTGAAAAAATTCATACTGAAGAGGAACCCCATGGATGTAAGCTTTGGAGAAAGTCTTCACTTTTTCCAATGCCCTTCAAAGCCCTGAGAAAACTCACAATGGAGAAAGACCCTGTGGCTGTTAGCAATGTGAGAAAGCCTTCAGTGCTTCCAGGGCCCTTCATAAACATGAAGTCTTTTGCACTGGAGAGAAACACCTTGGATATAAGCAAGGTAAGAAAGATTCCCCTTGCCCCAGCCATCTTCACAGGCGTGAGAGAACTCATGCTGTCAAGAGACCATACAGATGTAAGCAATGTGGGAAAACATTCACTCATCCTCGTAACCTTCAAAAACCTGAAAGAACTCACTGGAGAGAAACCGTACCGAGGTGAGAATTGTGAGAAAGCCTTTTCTAGATCCAGTGCCACGGAGGACACGAAACACTTCACACTGGTGAGCAAGCCTGTGAATATAAGCAGTGTGGGAAAGCCTTCCCCAGGTTCAGTGACCTCCAAAGGCATGAAAGAAACCACTGTGGGGAGAAATCGTTCAAATGTAAGCAAGGTGGAAAATCTTTCCTTTGTCTCAACACCCTTGGAATACATGAAAAATTCACACTGGAGAGAAGCCCCACGGGGGAATGTAGAAAAGGTTCTGTTTCTCCCATTGCCATTCTAGGGAGGAGACATTTGAGGTCTGCAACTTAAACTTCACTGGCTTGAGTCAAGATCAAGCCTAATATTGTAGAAGAAAAAGCGAATGGTCTTGAAAGTAAATCAGTAGGAATAAAATCGCAGGGCTTGGAGGCATGGTTCAAGTAGCTTGTTAAGCATGCCTAACAAGCATTAAGCCCTGAGTTCAAACCCCAGTGCCACTGGAAAAACAAGAGAGAGAAACAAAGAAAGGCAGAAATAAAAGAACCCAGTGACCCACAGAAAACTATTAAGTGGTCTAGCATATGTGTAATTGGAGTTCTAGATTAAAAAGCGAGTGAGTTGTTGAATGGGTGGTGGATAGTGGTATGAAGAAAGACAAAAAGAAAGAAATGAGTAGGAAGACTATGTGTGCTTCATATAAACTATAGCTAAACAGAAAACACTGAATGAATGAGTAAAATAAAATAAAGGTAACACTGTGATTTATTTTTCTGTTCTGAATGATTGGGCATGGTGGTTCTCAGTCTGCCTGGACCATCTTTCTCCATCCTCCAGCCTTCTTTCCATCCTACGAGTTTCAACTCAAACCCCTTACCCTAGATTCCCCATTCCCTTTATAAATAGCTGGAGTTAGCCACTGCCATTTTACCTCCTCTGTCTCTGTCTCGTTGGTTAGACTATCTATCCTTGGCTTCCTTAGGTTAGGAATAACAATGACCCCACTGAGGAGAAGATGGAGAGGAGGAGGAGGACCCAGGGGAAGTGGAGATTGAGGAGTACCTGAGGTGGCAGGGGGAGAGGTGTTGGGAACTCTGTCCTGCTGGTCTGACCAGAGGTCGATCCTCAAGTCTGACAGTGAGCCCCAGGGAGGCAGCTGGAGGAGGTGGGGCACTTTCCAAGTGTGGTTCATTGATCTCTGTTGTGATGCAGAACTACGGACTCAGAGCTTCCGGGGAGCCATAAGAAGGCTTGAGATTGTAGGGGGCTGGATGCTCCTCCAGTCACGACCCCTACCCTGGCCTCTGTCCTAGGCCTGGTGAGGATCCTTTCAAGTTCACCTCTAGCTCCCTGACTTCCACTCCTGTCTCTCAGAGCTGGCTGCAAAGCAAAGGCCACGCTCTTCCTAACATCATAAACCCAGTCCTGCTGGGCAGCAAAATAAGGAGCAAGACACTCTGGGATCGTGCAAGGCTCAGCACAATGAAACTTGTCCTCAGTCTCCCCTCCATGGAGTCTCTTCTGCCACATCCAGGTCATACACTTTCCAGAACCTTCTGTTCTGAAGATTCTCTTGCTAACCACATACATCTTTATGCTTTTGCTCAATTTCTGGTTTCAGGTCTACCTCTTTTTTAAAATATGGCTACACTTTTATGCGTTGATGTTTTAGTATTTCTTTTTACATTTTACTTTCCCCTTCCCCCATTTTCCAACACTGGGATGGAACCCAGGGCTCTGTGCTTCTCTAGACAAGGCCTCTAATACAGGAGCCCTCCACCAGCCTACTCCTTTCTCTTGACGGCAGACCAAGTACATCAAAGCTGAAACTGAGTGCCATCGTAACCAGAATCCTCCTCAGGTGGGGTCGCAGTCCTCACATGGACATTCAGCATGAGCAGTGCTCCCCAGAGCTTCTTATGTGGGACTCGGGTCCGGCTGCAATAGACTGACCCAGAGCAGACAGGAAACTACACCTCTTCAACCGTGTACTCCAAGAGCCCATCAGAATCCCACTCAGGGCTGAGTGAATGCTTTCTGCAGCTTGTGGTAGAGCTACAGGACTGTATTAAGGAGGCCTCTCCCTGACATCAGCAGGGCACACTCACAGTCAGTGCTCCTCTCTCCCCAGATCAGAACACACAGCTCTGCTTGAGTTCACTGATGTACAGACTTGCCCAAGGGACCAGCTTTTGCTCTTAGCTCTGCATCTTTTCTATCTGAGGGCCTTTGGACACCCTGTGTGGCTCTGTGATTTTGATGACTGGATGTCAAATAGTTGGCAGTTTTGATGATGAGTGTCACCTTCTCAGAATGATCAGCCTGAGTCCCCATTAGCACCTCCATTAGCCTCCACCTGAGCAACTCAATGTTTTCGTTTCTTCACCTGCCTCTCTAAAACCTCAGAGGGCAAAGATCTTTATAGATTCTGTGTATTGCTACATATCAAACTCCTAGAACCATCCCTGGCACAGAAGGGACCCTGGATGCATGTATGATGCATGTATGTGTGTCTCAATAGGTGAGTGGATGGATGGATGGGTAAACGGGAGCTAAGAATGCTCAGGGACTTGCTCCATTCTCCACCCCCTTGTTCTTTCTTTCATTTTTATTAACTGTACGCATGTGGGTAGGTCTCGTGGTTCTCTTCATCATCAGTAACATGGGATGGTCTCTCCAGGAAGGGCTGGGGGATTGAAGATTTACTGAGAGCTCTCATCAGTGTAGGCTTCACTGGGACACATTGATTTCAGCCAATGGGAAAAACTCACTGATTCATTTGCTCATTAATTCATGAGATCAGCCAGTCCCCAAGCAGGTGGCTTGGGACAACTTCTAGAAGGACAACTCCTTCCTGTAAGGCTGAGTGATGCTGTGGAAGGGAGTGGTGGGATGGAGGTTGTGGAGAGAGCACCGGGGCAAGTCGTGATGGCACAAACAGATGCGGGGAATGGGACCACAGACCTCCTGAGAGGAAGTGATCAGGACTTCCTCTGGGAAGTCCTCTCCAGGTCACTTTGTCCACTAGCCAGTGGACTGGGCCTTCAGAACCCTGTGGAGCCCAGGATGCAGGAGGAGGCTGCTGTGGGGGGCCTTACATGCTCAAGGAACACAGAGAGCAGTTGAGCTCAGGGTCAGTGTTGAATGCAGGCTGTGCTGCCTGCAGCTCCTCTGTGACCATGAGAGAGACACTCACTTTTGAGCCTCACATCTGTCACATAAACTCTATCATTGCCAAAAGGTAGGTTGTGACCAGAACACAAAGTTACAAAGAACCAAAAATCACTGGGCACACCCAGGAATGGTAAGTGCGGCTAGCTTGGGCTTCTTGGAGCCACATCAGGATGCCTTCCTTCCTAAAGAACCAGAGAAGTCAGACAACTCACTAACAGAGGAAAAGGAGCTACTATCCCACATTAGTGGCAAAAGTGGCTCTGGGAGTCCCTAGTGCCCTCTAGTGCTCATACACAGACACTACAAAACCATTTTCTGGGGTGGGCTGCAAGGACACCATTTGCTATAGTAGGATGCCATTTGCTAACTGTTCATATAGTAGGACCCACCTTTGGTGACCAGCTGAGGGAACCCCCAAACCCTCTTGTGCTTCAAGGAATAAAACTTCCATTGAGTCCCAGCTGCCCTCCCCCTGCCCCAAGATGGCCTCCTGATGCATGCTGATGGACTGGACTGGTTCTACACGTTTTCTTCTGTCCCTCTGGAGGCTGGGCTAGCCACTAAGCACAGACAGTGCCACTGACTCAAGGCCAAAGACTCAGAGTAGGGAGCTAACTTTGCTAAGGCAATGGTGTTGGCTTCTTTAGACCCACAGTGGTAGATTGGGATCCTCCTTTCAGAATAAGGAAACAGGCTAAGAGAGGCATATGACCTTCTCATTCTAGAATTCCCAGGTCTCCAGGTCTCCATGACTCCAAACCTGAGGTTCTTGCTGTCGCTTGTACCTTCCCCAGATTACCCACCACGACCAGCAGAATTGGCAGGCAGGACACAGAGGAGTGGGAGATACTGCCAAGTGGGTAGAATGTGGCACCTCATATGGAAATCCTGATGGGTGGATAGGGGGACACAGCTGTGGAGTGCAGAAACCCCAAGAAGCAGCTGTGTGGTTCATCAGCTGTGTGGGAGATGGGGAGGGAGCAGGATTTGGTCAGAATGCTTCTGAAGGGTCATCCCTAGCAGATATAATGTGTTCAGCCACGCTGAGGGCTGATTCCTCTTTATTACCCTCTGGGGTCCACAATCTTTGCCAGGAAGATCATGGAGGGGGTGATATTCTCATAGAGCAGTATCATGTAAGGTTTGTTTAGCATGACTTTTTCAGGGGTCTCCATAGGCAGTGTCTGTGCTCCAGAGCCTGCAGCCCCCTTTGTGCCCTTCTCGTCCATCTTCAGCTCAGCCTTGTGCACTGCCTGTAGGAAGCAAAGGAAAAGTCAGTGCCTGCTGATCCACTCAGAGGCTGTAGTCCAGAGGAAAGAGGCCCAGACATGGACACAACTCAGCCAAAGTTGCCCAGTCTCCATGTAACCCATCTCAGGTGCCAGCCATCCTGGGACACTGGCTCTCCTGCTACCACCTTGATGATATTTAATGAACAGACACAGTGTGGAGAAGATGATGGTGGGGACTGGTGACAACAAGGGGACAGATGTGGACTTGCTATCCCAGTGGCTTACGTTTGTAATCCTAGTTATTCAGAAGGCTGACATCTAAGGATCATAGCTCAAAGCCAGTCTGATAAGGAAAATCCAAGAGACTCTTATCTCCAATTAATCACACAAAAAAAGCCTGGGATAGAGCTGTGCTTGGGTAGTAGAGCACTAACCTTGAGCAGAAAACAAGCAAACAAATAAAAACTCAGAGCACTCTAAAGCCCCAGGATTGGCAGAAAAAAGTTAATTCAAGATTCATGATGAATAGATCTTAATAGGAAATATTTTGTGCAATACTTGGGACACAATTATGCTAAAATGGTATTGATTATTTATCTAAATTCTAAATGCAATGGAATATCTTATAGTCTATCTTCTAAATCTGATAACCCTACATAGCTAGTCCTCTCTTTCTGCCACCACAGACAGACCAGGCTTGAGCCCACTCCTTCTCTGGATCAGTTATGTAATCGTGGGCAAACCATGATTCCTACCTATCTGGTGGGCAGGGCTCTGGCTGGTGTGCGGGCAGTGACCGTGAGCCTGGCTGTGAGGGCTCTAGTGTGGGAAGGGTGGTCAGGGAGCAGGCTTACCTCGCCCACCTTCAGGCTGCGGTAGGGAGAGATTCTAGTGAGGTCTCCGTGCTCCTCGAAGACTTTGCTGATACCCAGTTGGGACAGAGTCTTCTTCAAGTTGTATGTCCCAGAGATGTGGAGCCTTGGCACGAACACATCCACCACCCTGGAAAGAAGAGCAGGGAGAGTGAGCAGAAGGGTTGCCTTCCTCCAGGGGGTGGGGCAGGAGAGATTGCCAGGTAAGCTTTGTCCTATCACAGCCAAAATGCTCAGAATGAGAGGTGCTCCTGAGACCCCAGAAGAAAGACACCCCATGATCATGACAACTTCTCCATGGTCATTCCAGTTGAGCCCACACTCAAAGGATCTAAGGCTCTGGGACATGTGTGCAAAAGGAGGAGATTGGTCACAGCATGGCAGGGCTTGTGGCTTCTCTCTCTTTACTCATTGCTCAGGGCCTCACTCACTCTGGTGAGTTGAATTACCCTTGACAGGCCCACCAACTCCCAGGTTTACCTTTCTACCCACTCATTTGTTCATTTGTTCATCTAACAAACAATTAGGAAGCATCTTCTGTATACCACATGTTGCCCTAGGTGCCAAGGTGAATTGACAAACAGAGTTGGCAGAACTCCCTGCTCCTGCCTGTGTTCCAGCAGGAAAGGCAGACAAGAAAATCACTACCAGAAAAGGCCTGATGTGGCACATTGGCAAACTCAGCCAGGGTGCCAGGAAGGAATACAAGCTAGGGACAGAGAGGAAGTACAGGCAAACTTGCTGGAATGAGGAAGGCTGAGAGTCACATAGAAATTGGAAAAACCCTTGCGGGAGGCAAAGGGGTCAAGAAAATACCATCTTTCGCTCTGAAGAAGACAGGGAGCCCCAGCAGACTTTTGCCCAGAGGAACGATCCTCTTGTTGAGGATGGACGGGCTCATTCTGCCTGCTCTGCCAATCACACAAGCATTGGTCCTGAAGGTCATGTGGAAGTTTGTGCGAGAGTCAGAGGCAAGAGCACAGAGAATTGGAAGACGTCTGGTCTACAGTTAGGTCCGTGGCTTTCCTGGCACACTGAAGGGGTTTGGGGGGGGGGTCATGATCCAGTATGATGTTGAAGTGTGTAGTCTAAGCAAAGGAAGGACAGAGTTGTCAGCCATAGGAGGCTTCCCAGGGAGGCCAAGGTGCCAATCCTGACCCATAGAGACAGAGGTTGCAGTCTACACCTAAGGAGACTGTGCGTGAATAGAAGCAGGACTCTGGGCTTAGGAGACAGACTGAGAGCAGGTCAGAAATTCAGACCTCGCATGTCGTTGAAAACTTGGAGCCCAGGAGCAAAGAGCCCAAGGACTGAGTCTGTAACTCTCTCCTCTGAGGTGGGAAGACAACAGAGGGGACCAGCAAACAGCAGGGCCGTGCCAGACTGCTTGTAGGCCTCTGCCTTCTGTGAAAGGCCAGGCTCTGTTCCAGAAGCCTAAATTCTGACATGTCCTATGCACTAGTGGTTTAGACAAGTACTTTTAGGTGCTTCTCTTGGTTACTTCTCTTGAGAAAGAAAAGAATGTTTTTGTTTTCCTCTTCATCTACATTTAGGGGAGATGATTCCCTCTTTCAGGGGAAGTTTAATGCCCTTTATGATGGCAGATCTCAGGCCCTTGTGTGTGGTCAGTGTTGCAGCACAAGGCTGTAGAAGGCCGTGGAGAAGGGATCATAGAGTACCATTGCCAGCACCAGAACCAAACCTGGCAAGAAATGATCAGAAAGAACACGGTGAGGCAGCTGGGGCACCTGGCAAGAGCCAACTATAGGGTCTTAAGCCATTGCAATCTGTTCCGAAAGTTGTGATCTTAGGCCCAACCTCCAGCAGTCAGGGCTTTTGCATGAAACAAGGGTAGAAGCTGAGATTCTCCCCATTTTCCAGCTTCTCTTCATTTCTGCACCTCTCAGTCTCTTAGGGAGGCCTCGCAGGCTTTGTCAACTCTGCAGCTCTGTAGAGCATCAGCTGAAAAGAGCCGGTTGCTTGTGGCTGGTGTGAAGGGATTCTGCACCACACCTTTTCCTGGAGAGAAAGCACTGCTGGGCTGCTTTTCTGGGGCAGATCTTGGGGTCCCACCTCTCCAGCAAATCAGGAAAGGGAGATCAGAAGTCAAGCCTATGCAAATCCTCTTTAGCTAATGCCAGACTAATCTATATTCATTTCTTGCAATGGTCCTAAGAGGTCAACATCCATTCCGTCAGCCACACATGAGCCCAGGCCTGGCCTCACCTCTCGCTCTCTCACTGATACGCTGCACTGAAGTCAAGACTTTTGTGAGACCTGATAGATGATGGCAAGTCCAAGGGGGAGGAATCCTGGGGGGCAGGGATCCTGACATGGCTCCTCCCTGGGCAGACACTGCCAATCTCTCATCCCTCCCACCCCATGCCAAGCCCTGACTGACTCCCCCTAAATGTACCTGGCATTTTGGCTATGGACACCCAGACTCCGATGTAACTATAACAACACTAGCCCTTCACCTTCCCAAGAAAATCCACCCACAGCCTAGTGGCTGAGACAGATTCCACAGGCTTAGCAGACGTGGACTCTAGGGTGCAGTTTTAGAAGCAAAATACTCAGTCGCTTTGGTCCTTCCCTTCACTGGCTTTGTCAGGACACCAAGTTTGAACACATCATTCTGTGTACATGGAATAACTCTCAGCTCCTTTCAACACCTTGGGGTCTCCACTCACAGCGGCCGTGGCCTGGGATTCCACCACTCCTCTTTCTTCCCAAATATCCCTGCCGTCTTTTCAGTTCCACCTCCTCTGTGACGCCTTCCCTAACGACCACCCTCTGTGAAGACTCTATTCTCTGTGCTCCCACAACCCCACCACACTACCATCAAAGATTCTGCATCTCATTGCATTTCTAGACTGCGGCTACCATCTAAGAAGTACATCACAGAGCCCCAGAGAGGGCTTGGGCCACAGGACGAGGCTTCAGAAAGAATGGGGGGAATCGAGGAAGCACAAGAATCCACTTTCGCTAGGTTCCCCGCTTTACCTTTTGGCAAGCAAATGCTTCCATTTGCTGAAGATGTCCACCTTCAAGCCCTCTTCCAGGCTCTCCATCTTGCCCTCGTCTGGGAGAACAAAGGCCACTGTGATGTTTCCGTGGTACGGCATCTCCAGGATGGTGCAGGCCAGCTGGTCGTCATAGGCGACGTCGTACAAGCCCGACCGGTACATCATGGGTACTTTCACCTTCTTCCTTCCATCCACAAAGAAATCCTCCTCTTTCGTTTGTTTGGGGTCAAATTCATATTTCCACCTGGCTTTAGGTTGAAAGACAAACATGAGTCCCTGGAAGGAAAGGAAGTGAGCAGACCCAAGGAATTGCTGCTCACTGTCTACACAGTGATTCTGGGGAAGGACTTGCGGTTCTTCTGGGAGATGAGGGTTTGGGTTTTACAGACTCTAGACATTCCCATTCTCCTTCCATGTTCTGAAGATTTCTGGAGGGATGGGATGAGGCCCTGGGATCCTTTTTCAAAGAAACTAGGACCAGGGCTGTAAGCGTTAAGCACAGAAGACTTCCTAGAGCCTGGGTGTCTCTGGGGCTCTGAGTTGATATAGCCATGGAGAGAGTTAATTGCAATTAGTGGTGGCTCTCTGACTGTGATTCCAGTGAAGCTGTTTCACTGGATCCCAGGTCATCTTTAAAGGAGCCCCTCTTATATGGAGCTGCGAAAACTAATAGAACACACCAATGGTGGAGCTGGCTGGAAAGCAGCAAACACACCAAGTGTATGTTTGGACTCTTCCTTTTGATGCTGAGGATGCTTTGACTCCTCTGTGCATAAACTCAAGTCTCTCTCTTTTCAAACCTGTGACTCTCACAGCCCCCAGCATAGGCCCTTAAAACCCGTCTTTCTTCTTGGCCTCACGGTTATATAGGGAGGGCCTTGGACAAGTGTGTGAATCCCCCTGGGCTTTGGTGTCCTTAATTCATGGAATTAATCATGATAGTTCTAAGCATCAGTTAGGACTACTTGGAGACAGCAGGAGAAGGAAGAAGGCGGGGTAGCTCTCGACTGTCTAGTAAGTGTGGAGTACATGCTGCTCACCATCAGAACCATTGTCATACCTGTTGCTAAAGGGACACCTAGCGGGGATGCTGAGCAGTCCCAGTGTCTCTTCTCAGGTTGGAAAGGCCATTCTCCCCTTCCTGTAAGAGTCACCCACATCCCCAAGGAGTTCTGGAGTCTAGGACTTGCACACTCAGGACCATGCTACTTGCGGTGCAGTGGTGATGTGGCCTGGACTGAGCTGTGTCAGTCTTTGACTTTCCTTTCCGGCCAGTCCCTGTGTATGCATGTGTGACACGTAGACTATGGATGGTTGTGAGGTATGTGGGGGGGGGGCGATAATTTGGGCAACATGCTTCTATTTTCTTTTTTCAGTCTCCCCATTCACCTTGGCCAATCTACAAAATCTGAGAGGGAGACTGGTCACCCACCAAAATGGTGGCACCTCATCAGCATCACCACTCTGGGGTCCACTTGGGGTGAAGGAAGTGCACAGCCCTAGGCCTGTGAGAAATGCTTTGCTACTCATCAGCAGGCCTTGGGATTGGAATTAATTGAATTCTCTCTCTCTCTCTCTCTCTCTCTCTCTCTCTCTCTCTCTCTCTCTCTCTCTCTCTCTCTCTCTCTCTCTCTCTCTCTCTCTTCAAGACGCACAAAGAGCTCGTCTCTGCACTTTCACCTTGAACCCCCCGCCCCAAACTATGTGATGGATGATGTATTGCCATGTTTACTTCACAGATGAGGAAAGCAAGCACCTGAGAGATTGTGAGAGATTGTGGGTGCAAGGGTTCAAGTCCAACAGAGCAAAGCCAGTGGGGCTAAACTGGGCTTTCCATGTGAGTGTGCCCAACCTACCCTCCCCATGCCCGCATGCCCCCAGCCTTACCTTGAAAGAAAATGTAGTTTGTAAGAAGCATGACTGTTCCAGGATCTATACTCCTGACCAGGTTGTGGATTTCCCCATGAGTTTTCTGACTGATAAAGCCATTGATCTGCTTCTGAGTTTCTTCCAAGTTCTGGAAGTTGGTGGATACCAGTTCTGCATCGTACATACCCTTGGCTGCTCTCAGGAAACTTCTCTGGGGCTTCAGCCTCCTGTCCATGAACAGGGTGTTGCCAAGGTCCATCTTGACATTCTGCTTCTGCTGGTGTAGCCTTTTGAGGAGATAGTGGAAGCCTTGGTGTAGGTCCCTGTCTGACATTCCCCAGAAGCTCAGGCCCCGCTTTATCTCGGTCAGCGTGGAGTCCTGGGCCCCCAGAGACAGCATGGAGAAGGCAGTGGAAATGCTTAGCGGGGAGAAGAAGATGTTCTGCCTCGGGTTTTTGAAAGCCAGCTTCTTGAGTAAATTGAAGCCGAACTCCATATTGCGCCAGGCCAGTTCCCGGGCATTTCTCTTTGCCTTTAACTCTCGATCTTGACCCTGGGCTCCATAGCTGTTTGGGGAGAGGTCGGGCTGCTGAAGACTTGGTGCAGTGAGGAGGCCAGCCAGAAACAGGCTGAAGCCCGGCATAAGCTTCATGGTCCTTGGAGACTGTCCTGTGGAGCAGTAGGTCTGAGGTTAGCAGGGACCAAAAGAACTTCATCACCTCTCCCTTATCCACGAGCGAGAGTAGATGAGTGCATTGCACATGATGGCTGCTGAGTGCTTTGCCATACACAACCCCATTCAGGCTCCCTTGTCACCACAGCAACAGGAAATAAGGAACCCCGGGTTGCAAGTGAGAGGACCGAGTGTGGAAGTTCATTCTTGCTTTTGTACCCTCCTCCCTCATCTTGGGGTGACATGTCTCAATTCCTTTGAGTGACCTTACATCTGTTCTGACAGGACTCAGTCCATGCTGTGTACTGATAGCTGTCCCAAGAGAGCTTATAGGGATGCCACAAAGGTAAGGAGCAGAATAAGCATGCTGTCCTAGATCCGATCCAACCTTGGTCAGCTCCCAGAGCACCTGGGCAGCTCTGAGGAGCTGCTGGATGGAATCAGAGAGTGGGTGACTATTTGCTCACCCTAGGATGTAGGACTTGATGTACCCTGGGTGGCTCCCATCAACTCACCACAGCCTTGTGGCCTGGGAAGGGTAGCTATGATTTGTTAGTAGCCGTGTCTCTTGGTCCTGGTAGACATCACCAGGGTCCACCACAGTCAAATCCAAGTGTCTGGTATTGAGTAGGCACTCCCGGCTGACTGACTGAATCATCAAGCACTAATGCCTGGCCTGTCTCTAGAGGCCTCCTATTTCCCAAGTCCTTCCTGTTTGGAAGGTACTGGGGATACAGTCTTCCACCCAGCAGTCGTGGGTATCCAAGAAATTTATTGTATGCTATTGGAGAATTCTAGCAAATACTGCCAAACTCTTAAATTTTTGGTCAACTGGTCTCTGAACCTGTTCTCTCCAGAGTCTCCATTCTCAGCTCAAAAACGGGATCTGATTTGCACAGGGCAATCACAACTTCTCTAGTTTTGATTAATTCAATCAAAACTCCTCTACTTAGGATTGGTTCAGAAGATAGACCTGACCCAAACAAGTCAGGCTCAGGGAAGTGGTAACTTCAGTGGTCTAATGAGGATAAACTCCAGAGCTGTTTATTGCCATATTAGATTATTAGTTTCTTAATTTCCCAGATGTCCTGAACAGGGGCATTTGCATCTGGGGACTAAAACTCAGTGGTATCCCATTGAGCAAACTAAAGGCAAAGCCAGGGCACAAGTGGACACATACCAGGTTACATAGGAAAATGGATGGGACTGATATGTATATATATATATATATATGTTATGTTGTGTAGCATATATATACATACATATTACATATATATATATACATATGTGAACACACATACACATAATCCCAGGGTTCTCAAGCAGTCATGAGTTCCTCTCTTCATGCCTTCACAGCTGGATGACATCCAAGAAAGAGTTCCCCTCTCTGAGTCCAGAGATTCTCTTTTTAACCTAAGAATCTTCCACCCCCAGGACTTACTCTGATAAAACTTAGTTTGTGGTGAACGAGGAAGGGGCTCTGTGCGATGTGTGAAAGTAGGCTTTGGAGAATGCTTCAGATAAACAAAAGCAAGCACAACAAAAAAAAATTAGGGCATGAAAGAGGCTGAATCTTAGAAGCTCTTGGGCTGGACCAAAATAGAAGTGTCTGTTGCTGTGGAGATTGCCACCCAGGCATGCACTGTTACCCAATATTAAGGAGTGGAAAAGTTAGGACACGCCACTCAAGCAGAATTGTACAGTAGATGGTTTGCCAGCATGCCAAGATGCAAAGCAGTAAGCTAGCTGCCAGGGGCTGTGCCTGTGAGTCAGGGCAGCTAGGTCCCAGCCCCAAGCCAGCAGGCAGGGTGACTGCTGATGCTCCACCCTAGAAAAGCTTCCTGGCACATGGGCACCCTCACCCAAGGCTCTGTGCCAAGAGGCTGAGCTGCAGACTCACCAGGTCTTTCCACTGCACAGTTGCAGCCATAAGAACTGACGGGCACATAAGGTTGGGTGTCAGTTTCCTATGCAGCTGATGGGAGGCAAGGTTTTTCTCACCTCCTAACTGCCAATGTGCCCATGTACTGATGGAAGGTTTCTTCCATTCCATTCTGCCCCACCCTCAGAACAAGGACACATCCATACCATGCTGGGATCTCCATCTCTGCCCACCTTTACAAGCCTGGGCCACCGTGATCATTTCAGGTCACCCTATGTGTCACCATCCTAGACCTTTCTCTCTCAACAACCTGCACATTCTGAGTCTTTCCATCTGTTATCACAGGCTCCGAACTGACCCGTATTTGTCAGATGGGTAAGATGCCTGATGCCTGAGTAGGCTCCATTTTTTTATTCTATAATTAAAATAGCTGAGCCACTGTTTATTTCCCAATACATCTGTAGATTGCAATTCATTGAGTAATCCTTTGCAGGAGAAAGAGATAGATAGATAGATAGATAGAGAGAGAGAGAGAGAGAGAGAGAGAGAGAGAGAGAGAGAGAGAGAGAGAAGAATTTGGTTGTTACTCAAAACAAATTAATAGATTAAATTAAAAGAAAAAAGCACACACACACAAAAGAGCAAGATATAAGTCTGGTATATCCACAGGGAAGATAAAACAAGAAATAAATATTTGAATACCCTTACCATTCCCATCTCACAGTCTCCATTAATTTGGAAAAATAATTTCCCTCTCCAGAAAAGAAGCAAAAATAATACCTCACGGATCCAGGATGCAACCATCTCAGAACCAGATTTCCCAACCAGATGACTTTAAGGCCGTCTGGACAAATGGCACAAGTGGATTCAAGTCCACATGTGGAGGGGTTCCCCACACTGAGGGGGTACGCATAGGAGTGCTCTCAGGCCAAAAAGTGGCCACAACTTCCCCCTCTCACATAGAGCAAAGTGACAACGAGATATGACAGCAGATTTAATAATTCTTTGTTTGTCCAAGCATGATACCACATGCCTGTAATCCAAGCACTTGGAAAAAAGAGGTAAGAGGATCATGACTTGGAAGCAAGCCTGAGATATTTAAAACTCTGTCCCCCCAAAAAACAAATAAACAATAATCATTTCATATCTTGTCCCCAGGTGACTTTTTTCCCCAGGATTTCCCAACACATAGATGCCAAAACTCATAGATGGTCATTCTCCTATATAAAATGGCACAGCATCTACATGAAATCTACATGTCCTGCTGAGCCCTTTAAATCATGTCTACATTACATATGGCACCTGATACAATCCAGATGCTTTGGAAAGAGTTGTACTGTGACAAGAGAATGTGACAAGAAATGCCACCTGTACATGTTCAGTGCAGATGTAACTTTTTCCCAAATATTTTCCAGTCCAGGTTATTGGAATCTGTGAATGTGGAACCTGTGGACTGAGAGTAGATGGGATTTATAATTTTATAGAGTGCTTCCCCCAGAAGGTAGAGAAAGCAAGATGCAGAGAAATGAGCACGCAGACAACGGCAGATCTACCATGCATGGGGTGGGAGCAGCTTCCCCCTCCCCACCAGTTCTCTCTCCATGTTTTCTCTGCCCACCTCTCACCTCACCCGGAGGATGACTGTCCTAAGAAGTGTGACAATCACCAGTGTCAACAAGATCAAAGCATTTAGGATGCCATGGCCATACGCCAGCCCCAATACTGAGCCTAACAAGGATGAGCTTCAGGCAGCCTGAGCTCCCTTCTCAGTGAGGACGTACTACACAGGCTGGCTACAAACTCATCCTTTCCTGTCTGGGGACCCCAAGCCCTTGGAACCCCAGGTTCCCTTAGCTCCTTCTCAGAGCTCCTTGTAGAGTGCAGAACACCTACATAAACTCAAAGCTCTCCCCTGAACTGAGAGATATGCCCTTTGGGGCCAGGAGGTTAGCCTAGTGGTAGAGTGCTTGCCTAGCCTGCACGAAGACCTGAGTCCCATTTTTTGGTACCACATACATAGAAAAAAATCTGGAAGTGGTGCAGTGGGTCATGTGGTAGAGTGCTAGCCCTGAGAAAACTCAAGGCCAGAATTCAGGCCCTGAGTTCAAACCTCAGGACTGGCATATATATACATACATATATATATATATGTATGTATATATATGCCCTTTGATTCTCTCATACACAGTGGGTACAGCCTCAAAAACCCTGGTTTAGAGCCAGCCTATATACTCTGTGCTCCTCCTGCATTGGGAACTGATATTATTGTTTTTGCTTGTCAAGGAAATTACTCTAGAAGTGTTAAAGGTTAATCCTAAACAAGTCTGGAACGAAATGGAGGGAAAACCTAATGCCTTCCCATGGCTGAGGTGAGAGAATCACCTGGAAGAACCGAAGTCCCTATTGCAATGTACCTTCTCCTCCTTCCTGGAAAATACCAGATGAAATGCATCCACTTTTTAATTTTTGAGCACAAAGTATGAAGATGTATGCCTGCAATCCCAACACCCCTGAGGCTGAGAAGAGCAGGAGGTTTCCTGAGTGGAGGCTAGCCTAGGCTATGCAGAGTGTCTCAAAACATGAAAGGGGGTGGGGCTTTGGATAAAAAAAGAGAAAAAAATAGGAAAAGAAAAATGGAAAAAGGAAAGAAAGGATGAGGGAAAGGAAAGAGTAAAGAAAAATAGAAGTCCCGTTGCGTCCTCACTCGGAGCCAGGCACTGTAAAACACTAGAGCCATGCCTGGAGAGGGCCCACATGGCTGCTGCCGAAGAAGCAGACATGGAGCTCTCACTCTGTCAGACAACAAGGGGAATGTCAGCAGCAAGACCCAGAACCCTCGGGGACTTCCATCCCTTTACTTGACCTGCTCTTCCTGCCCTTCCCCAGGCTTCACTGTAGAGTGAGGAAACAGGGACTGGAAAGCTGAGTGGCCTCATGCTGATGAGGGAGAAACCACAGCCAGACTGGCTAAAGGAAACCAGGCTGTAATGTGCACTGATGATCGAGCAGAACAGGAATCTCATCAGCTTAGGCTGCCCTGCAAAAACGCACCAAGCAGGCGGCGAGGGCCCGGCTTCACTTTCTCCACTAACTGTGCGTTGATGGATGGATGCAACCTTATTTGAGGCCCACTCAAAGCTGACGGGCCAATCAGAGCACAGAGTAAGCTCCAGGTAGAACTGCCTGTCTTTGGAGCCCACCCCACCCTTACCCCCAGCAGGATTTTCCCTCTAGTACCACAAGTCAATGGCCATGGAGATGAATCAACTCCCCCAGAAGTCCCAGTGAAGTCCCGCCAGGGGAGTTTTGTACATACTGGAAATGTTCTGGAATTTTTTTCCAATAGGCACACCTTAAAGAGTACCATATCCTCCATTTCATATGCATCCCACTTTATGGGGAATAGAGTAGAAGCACTGGATCTTTCCAGAAGGGGGATTGCATACTCACCCTGTATCCGCTGAATCCACGAGGCCAGCCAAATGGACCTGCCCTTCCTTTGTTTTTATTTATACCTCCATGGCCTGCTGGAGAGGCAGGGTATGGCCAATAGAATTAGCTGGCCTGGGAGGTCAGGTGATGGGGGTTTCCAGAGTAGTGGCCACACCACTTCCCCAGGGGCTTCTAACACTGGAGGCTGGCCACAGCGTGATATATGTGGACCACACCTGCTGGGCAGGATCTACCTTAATGACGTCCACCTCATATCTTTTGCAACCACTTCGTTTCCCAATTGCTGTCTGTAGACGGAATATTCTGCCACTGGATCAGCCTGTTGTCCTGACCTTGAAGAATCAACCCCAAATTACCTGTCACCTGTCTAAAACTTGCAGGTGAATTCAAAGGCACCAAGAACATCCAGTGTACAGGTGCTAAAGAAGTACTCAGAGAGCAAATCAGTGCACGAGGCTGAGAACTGGTGTTGGGGGGCGGGGACACCTAGTCTCTTTGTCCCTGCACACTGTCAACTCTTTCACCTGAGCCCATGTGGAGGCCTGGAGATGAGGAGAGATGAATAGCTCGCTGCATACGTAACGTCTGTTGGTGTGACATTCACATTGAAACTTGCTCTCCTTTGAGACCTGAGTGACTCAGTGCTCTGTTTCACCTCTGGGTTTGTTGTGCAGAGTCCATGTGTGCCTGAATGAGTTCTGTTCCTTGTCTCCCTCTCCTTGCTTTTGTACATTTTTCTAATCTGTCTTGAAGGAACAAATATTATTTTAAAGTTAAGTTTTAAATGTTGAAATTACAAGCCAGAGAGAGAGATGTGAGTGACGTGGAAATCTTCCAATCCCTGTGGACCTGGAATGGAAGAGCAATGAGCTCCTTGGACAGATTTTCAATCCTCTTTTCTCTTAATGAACTCCAGTCCCACACTCCTGTCCCAAATACTGCTGCTTTATAATAGCCATTCTATGGCACCAGAGAGGCCCGGAAAAAGGGTGCTGCCCTTAAGTGAAGATGTGACTCTCATTCCCAAAGTTGTATGGACACATGGCCCAGTGAAGCCTTCTTGGAGAGACACAATCCTGACTTGTGGCCACACCCTGTTTGACCTGATTTGCCTTGAGCCATTCCCTCTCTTCCCTTCTTCTTCCTTTCCTTGGAACCAGGCCTCCCTGGGGGACTGTGTGTATGTATGTTGGTTGGAATCACCCATGACTAGACAAGAGCCCTCTGCTCTGGAAGTAACTGTGTCCCAATGAAGCCAAGGGATGGTGATCCCACTGTGGCAGAGGCTAAGAGGTGGACACTGACCCAGAATCCAGCTCTGTGCCCATGGATTGGAAGGAAAGAACCCTGCCCATTAATGATAGGGTGAGGTTCAAGTGAGTCCTATGGCCACACCCACCTGCCCCCCACATTGTCTATGCTCTGCTTGAACTCCCACAGGAGATGGGGGGGTATTCTCGGTGGGCAGGTTCACTCAGTGGCACGGGCTGCATGGGGATGCCTGAAGTTAGGCAGGCTAATTGGACATAGGTGGGGACAGCTAGAGATGGGCCCCAGGCCAGGCTGGGCTCTCTGTCTGGGTGAGGAGCTGTCCATCCTGCCAAGGGAGCCTTGCAGGTTGGCAGCCCTGTGGAGCAATGAAGGAGATGTCTGGGGGACCAACCCCTCCCAGCCCCCATCAGGGATCCTTGGCCTCGACTTGACTGTTCCCAACAACCCTCTCTAGAGATTTGGGTTGTCTGTTCCTGAGAGTCGCCTGGGAACTTCAGGCAAACACATTCTCCAAGCTGCTATAGAGATCTGAGTTGAGTGGGTTAGTAGAAGAAGGCTGATGGCAGAGTTCTCTTTTTTTTTTTTTGGCCAGTCCTGGGGCTTGAACTCAGGACCTGGGCACTGTTCTTGAGCTTTCTCAAGGCTAGAGCTCTACCACTTGAGCCACAGCACTTCTGGCTTTTTCTGTGGATGTGGTACCAAAGAATCAAACCCAGGGCTTCATGCATGCTAGGCAAGCACATAGGCCATGCTCCCGACCCCTGGCTGGTGGAGTTCTGAAGAACTTCCCTAAAGAGTGACTTCTCCACAAGTAAGTCCTGTCTGGTGCTTGTGGTGACCATGTGGGTTGTCTTTAAAACCTCACAGCATGGGAGAGCAAAGATAAAATACGGTACATGGGGAAGATACAGCACCCTGGGAACAGACCAGACTCGCCAGGACGGCCCAAGAGTGAGGTGCCCCCTGATAGCAGGCCAAAGCATAGCCAGGATTGAAGGGGAAGGGATGGTCCCATCAGCCAGCGTGGGGCTGGGGACACTGGTAGCTATGTGGGAAGAATGGACCTCAGCCCCACTTTTATTCTGTGTATATAAAGCCTGAGTCACACAACATAGTGGCAATCAGTTCTTTGAGGAAACAAATGAATATCAAAGCAATAGTTTCCTAAATCTTGAAACACTGACATACTTGCAAGTCTATTTGATATTTTACTCTAAAAGCTCCTCTTATCAATTTTTTCAATGAATAGAAGATCACATTGAGCCATTTGAAGTCTTCTGCTATAAACAAGGCAGTCGGTGTATAGCACAACAAAGGAGATGTGTCGTATCTGTACTTTATTTGCAATACAATACTAAATTTTATTCAAAATAATTTGAAATTCCTAAGGTTTTTCTCCCTGATTTTATTACTGGACTATCAGCATTTTAAAAACATATATACAAATATTGTTGGAAGGTGAAAATTATATTTGAAGAATCTCAGTTATTTTGTACTTACAAGTTAGGAAAATATATGTTTATGTTCACGATAGACCTTTAATTTAAATGACCTTTTTACTATACCAAAAAGAGTAAGCAAAGTTTCTTGAAGGAAATATAGTGGACTATTTTCATGACCTTGCGCTGGGCACAGAGAAGAACCTAAACGAAACTTCACAGCTACTAAGAACTTTGTTCATCAAAAAGAACCATCTAAGGAAGGTCAAATGTAAGCCTGAGGCTGGGAGAGAGCACTGATACTATGTCAAATGAAAGAGTCATAATTTGACATTAGATAACCAGTTGCACTTTGAAAAAGAGCTAAGACTTGAATAAATATATCACAAAAGAAAGTATCAGTGCATCCACCATGCCACTGAAAAGGTACTTATCATCATCAGTCACCAAGCACACACAAAATAAAGCCACAACAAGATGTCACAACACACCCAGGAAAACAACTGAAATTAAAGTGACTGACAAAAGCTGGGTATGGAGCAAGTGGAACTCTCTCAGACTGGGGGTGGGGCATCACCTGCCATGAAAGCTATTGCTTCTTGGGGACAATTCAAGCCAAACCTTTGCTTGCCCTTTGACCCATGAATTGTACTCTAGGGCATTTGCTCAATAGGAACAAGTGCTTGTAGGCCCCCAAAGATGTACAAGCAATGCCCGCGGAAGCTTTGTAGATGACGCCCCAAAACAGACACAGCCCTGGTGTCTTGTCAGCAGGGCGTGGATGATGCCTCAGCCAGGCACCAGGGAAACTGGGAACACACCACAGTGCCCAAGTCTCAGGGAACAATTTCAACTGCCGTGGAGCACCCAGGTTGGAAGACTGGACCCTGAGAAGGTCCAACCATCAAGGTAAGACAGACGCAGAGAAGTCTGAGCACTGAAAAGCTTGAGACCTTGGATAAAAGAGTCACGAATCTCTATACTTACCCTATTCTCTGCTTGCACCTATAGTCAGCTCCCTTGTGCTGAACTCAGGTAACACCTCTGTCTCCTTGCAAAGACCCCACCAAAGCCTACCTCCCATCTCCCTGTGCAACCTCCATTCCTGTGGGAAAGCTATGCTCCTCATTGTGCCTCAATAAAGAGTCCTCACCTGTTAAGAATGGAGTACAGCCTTTCCCTTTTCCTTTCCCCCCATTTTCCTTACAGAGATTTTAATCTAAAAATGTTGAAACAGAAATGTAAGGTTTTTTTAGGTTTTAAAAGGCAGGGACTTGGGCCGGAAGTTTGGCCTAGTGGCAGAGTGTTTGCCTGACGTGCATGAAGACCCGGGTTCAATTCCACAGTGCCACATATATAGAAAAGGCTGGAAGTGGTGCTGTGGCTCAAGTGGTAGAGCTCTAACCTTGAGAAAGCCCAAGGACAGTGCTCAGGCCCTGAGTTCAAGCCCCAGGATTGGCAAAAAAAAAAAAGGGCAGGGACTCAGTTAACTGACCACCTATTCAGATGCTTGGTATTCGTCAAGCATGAGGCTCTTAATTCAAACCTCAGACCTACCAAAAATGGGCAAAAGAAAAAGGAGAAAAACGTAAGTATGTCATGAAAAATTAAGGATAATATAACACAAGATAATTTTAAAACAATGATGAAAACGTGAGCAACTCTTCAAATGTTTCTAGGAAAGAAAATATTTCCAAACATCAAATTGAGAACTAAAATTAAGATAAAAAAGAATGGAAGAGCCGGTGGTTCACACGTGTGACCCTAGCTACTAGAGAGGCTGAGATCTGAGGGTCTCAATTCAAATCCAGTTTGGGCAGAAAAGTCTGAGAGACACTTACCTCCAATTAATCACATACACACACAGAATCAGAGCTGTGGCTCAAATGATAGAGCATTAATCTTGAGCTGAAAAGGCTCAGGGAAGGAAATCTGTCTATAACGTTAGAGTTGTAAAGAAGTTTTTAAGTATGATATACAAGCCAGAAACCCTAGAAGGTCGGGTGGATGAAATGTTCTCATATGATGTCTTAAAACTATAGCATATCCAAAAGAAGGGCAGATTACCACTTGGGGCACATGTACTGGAACACCGGTATTTTTCTCAATAGACTGTAGCCACATATCTGCCCTCAGCAGGCAACAGCAAGAGTGTAAGAAATGCCCTAGAATGTTCTGGCTGGGAGCCTTGCGTTTTTTCTGATCTCAGCCTCCTCCTTTTCTTCTTGGCCCTTTCATCCTCCATCCTGTTCTCATTCCTAGTAGATCTGGTCACTGATAGGAAAGAGAGAATTTTTTTCACCTTGACTGCAAGTCTGAGCTGCTAGATCTATTTTTAGCTTGGGAAAAAAAAAACATCAACCAAAAAGAAAAAATCCCTGAGTTCCCAAGAACCAAGAAATCGGCAAGTTCAGGACTCAAAGATAAGGTCTTCTGGCTCTGACTTCATTCTGTCTCAGCACTGAACAACTCCAAAGACTAGCTGGGCCCATAGTATCTGTCAACCATCACTGACACACACGCCTCAGACTCCTGCCAAGGCTACACCCTACCTTAGCCAGGTGTGGAAAGGACCTGATGCCTGGTTGTTTGAGTGGTTGCCTTAGCCATTTGTTCCCTTTTCTAAGACCCATAGACAGATAGACAGGCATGTGTTCTCACTATGTGTCTCTCTCTGTCTCTGTCTCTTTCCATCTCTCTCTCTAACTCTCGCTTTCTCTCTCTCTCTCTCTCTCTCTCTCTCTCTCTCTCTCTCTCTCTCACACACACACACACACACACACACACACACACACACACACACTCATACACTCACCTTGATTTACCCACATGCCCTTTTTTCCCCAGGGCTAGATGCTCCTTTCCTGGCAGACTGCTTTCTGCCTTTGCCAGGCAACCTCAGGCGTCTAGTATGTCTCAGTACCCTCCTCCCCTCCCCCATGAGCCTCCTCAGCTAACTGGGTGGGCTTCTCCTGACTTGCTGAGCTTGCCTCTGCTGCCTCAACCCCTCCTCTTTGATTGGTTCGATGGGGTGGCACGCCCAGATAGCAACAAGTCTGGGAGTTCCCATCCTTGCCCCTCCAGAAAGCTGGAGCTGGTCTTTCTCTGCCATCTCCTTGGTGTGCTGTATTCTCTGTGCTAGGCACATACATATGCTCCGCAGATTTCATCAAAGGGGACCTGGTTTGTAGGATCCCAAATTTTGGCACCTAGCAGACCTCAGGAAAAAAAAGGTGATGCATGCTGCTCAGACACCATGTCAGCATTTGCCGTTCCAGCCCATTTATTTCATGGCCCTTCTCAAGATGTCTTTGAGCAGAGTCAACCACCTCAGATTCCTTCCTGAGGACAAGGGAGTTGTAGCTGTGATATAGGAGACACCCAGCATTGTTGTTTATCTGGCCCCAGACCCAACTCCCAGGGACATGCAGGGAACAGACAGCACTACTCCACCTGCCCCCAAACTCTAGGAGGTTTCAGGTCTGAGTCTGGGTTCTAGGATGCAGGCAAAGGAGACCCATAATGCATCATGTGACTGGAGAAACCATCCTTTGCTCTGGTTCCCTGTTTATTCACATTTCAGTGGGTAGCATTGGGTCTATGATTGGTGTTGGGAGGGGTGTGACTTCTTGGAAATCATGGCCAATCCATTTCACTTAAAATATTACCCAGACAAGTCTGTGTTAAGTGTCACTCCAGCAGGAGGCATAAGAACTGAACACTACAGAAAATGTAGCAGGAAGAAGTTAAACCATAAACTGTAGAAAGAAAGAAGAGGAGGAGGAGGAGGACAACGAAGGAGGAGGAAAAGGAAGAGTGTCCCCAATTTAATGTGCACACACACACACAGGTGGACACGCATTTGTGTGCACGCATGCACACATCTTGGGAGTCCTCCCTCTCCAAGAGCCTCGGGATGAGCCAGGGTGGAGTCTCAGTATGAGCACTCCAGGTGCAGGACTGATTCCAACCCATCCTTCCTCCCTGAGCCTGAGGGAAGTCTTTGGCCAAATCTACCCACCTGGAAACTGGGACAGGAAATGTCAGAAGTGAAGGAGGGCTGAGAAGAGAGCAAGGATCCAGGGCAGAATGAGTGCCCAGCAGAGCTGCACAATTAATAGAGCCAAGGCTCCCATGCCCTTGTTCCCTGCTCCCCAAGGCCGGCCCACTGGGCTCTGCCCACTCAGGTCCTGTCCACCCAGATCCATTCTCACAGAAGTGTGTGCCAGTGAGCCAGAGCACAAATCTTGCAGTGGGTTTTGCCCCTATGGTGGTCGTGCATTTGCTGCTCCTTATTCTTCCCATTCGTTTAATGCAATGACAGAGATAACCCGCACTGCTCACATCACCTTTGGTCGAGCCAAAGGAACTGAATTAAAAACAATTAGTAATCACAGTAACAGCACTAATGACAATTATCAATAATGATGATAATAATGACAATGAGGTAAAGACCCAAGGCTGAATGCATTATCCAGGTCACCTCCTTCGCCTGATGCCATCCTCTGGTACTGTGCCCAAGTGTGTACTTTAACACTGTTGCAGGCCCCGGAAGGGCTCTTTCGTCCCATCAAATGTACAAGAAATAATGAATTGGATAAGGACTGGATTTAAGGAAAGCCAGGCTCTGTAAATACTTCAGTTGACACAGCAGATGTCCATAACTGCAACTCCCATTTGCTATGCTACAAGGCAGGTTAAAGATAGGAAACATGTATGTGTAAGCTTTTAGAAATTCAGGAAGACACAGCAACTATTGACCTCACATCAGAAGGAAGGTCATTCCCAGGCCAGGACACTGAATGGTGTTGGCAAAGAAGTGTAAGTGCCACCAGCAGAAGGACTCATGATTGCCACATAGCTCACACTGTGGCTGTAAGAGAGAGGATTTCTGTCATCTCCCCATACGTCCAAGGCTCCTGCCAGCAGAAGCAGGAACAAACCATGCCTGTGTTTGTAAGTAGGTCACCTTTATCTGCAGAGGTGTAGTCCGAGCTGCCATGGCTTGTTTGTTGATATCTGAACATCACTTTACAGGAACTTCCTTGAGAATCCAAGGAAATGGAGAAAAGTTGATTTTGAGAGAAGAACGATGGATTTTGATATTTGAGGGACTATATGTATAGAAGGTTCCTCACACTGAAATGTAAATGATCATATCAGGAAAGAAGCAGAAGTTACCCATCTGAAGCAGGGCAGGAGAAAGATGGCAGACTTGGGGGTGAGAGGACTGGAGAATTTCATCTAAAGTCAGAAAATGAAACTGGGCTTTGTATCTGCCTCTTCCCAGATCTACAGCTCCCGTTGAATGGCTCCGTTCCTCCTGACCGGAACTCCTCACCTTGAAAATTAGGGAAATGTTGGAGAAATCCCCAGATCACTTGATGACCAGCAATTGTGAAAACCATGTGACGCAGGCCACTGTGTCCAGGGAGCCTTCGAGGGTCCTCACGGGGCTGAAACAGTTCTTTTCCTTTCTCCTCCTTTGGGATGGATGTTTCTGTGGGTACTCATTCTGAAATCTGTGAGATGTAGCTTAAAGATTGGATTCCAGACACCAGTGCTGATATCAGAAATGGAATCTCTTGGAAGAGAAAGTGAAGATCAAGCCCAGTGCAATGAAAAATGGAGGCCATGCTTTTCCATCGGGACAGAAGGGAAACAGCACCGATCAGAAGTATGACTGGTCTATTCTCTGAACAAAGAGAGAGGGATTTTATTTACTTGTGGTAGTGGGCTTCTAGAGTCTCCTCAGTTCCCCCTGCCTTTGCCTCAAGAAGATATTTCTTTCTGTGCACAAGTATTCTGACCTTGAGGCTTGCACGCTAAGAGGTCAACAACCCAGGAAGAGCTCAGTTCCCTCCCTACCAACATCTGACTGATACATCATTATTTTGCATAAACATCCTAGATTCATGGTTTGATTGGGTCTAATGCTAAAAAAACGTTAGGCCAAGAAAGCACAAGGATAGAGAAGAATAAATCCCTAGCAGTTCTAATGAGCAGGAACTCTAGCCAATCCTGTATTATACAGTCTCGGAGAAAACTATTACAAATATTCAACATGTCTACATGGACTCTGACTCAAGGGTTAAGTCAACAAACGGGACAGACCTAATGTAAAGACAGAGATGCCAACACTGTAGCTCATCAGAGCTGTTATACTTACTCTTCAGAGGTGGGAAGCGAAAACTGCATGGCTCAGCTGTGTGAAGGTGGCTTGAAAGGTTCATATAGAATCTCTCTGTAACTCGAGCTGGTCTCAAACCTGTGATTTTCCTGCAGCTACCTCCTAAGTTGCTGAGATTGCGGATATGAGGCATCATGCCTAGCAAATGTTAACCATGCGTAAGTGTTGTGATTCTATATGGACAGACTATATTATAGTCTTGGACAAAACTTTTATTTCAACTTCTTGACATGCTTAACTGCAGAGGTGAGCAGAAACTGTTCCAAGGGTGAAGAGTGCAGAGGAGAAAGAGTATGGAATTTACTAAGGGAATCTCATGGGATGGGGATTTTCCTTATTTAAAAAAATGTGTCCAAACAGCTTCCCTCTGAAGCAGCTCCAGATCAGAAAAGTTTTCCCTTCAGCCTTTCAGCTACTGGGAAGTCTGTAGATTGTTCTAGTGGATCCAGGGGGGATATGAGTTTGAAGATGGCAGCATGGGGCCAGGCCTGACCCCTAGGCACTTTTCTGGGCCTCTCTTTGCTATAAACTGGAGTCCACCATGATTATCTCTTCACATTGAGAGGCTAAGCGGAGGGCGGGGGGGGCATTATCCTTGCCAAGCCCCACAATTTCCCAGCACACAAAGCACTCTTAGTGGCTTCATTGTTGTAGCACGTTATACTGTCACAGGTGCTTTTAATTATTGTTTTATGATGACATGGATAATGGATTGATTGTCTCAAGGAGCAACTCCAAATCAGATAGCCACAGTAAGCAGTATATTTCCATAGCTGTGACCACATCACCCTCCCCACCTCTTAGCCATGGCTGGCAGTGGCCTGGCATGCTGTGGCAGCCTTTGGCATACTGGGCTAGATGAGAGAGGCACATGCCTGAATGCCAGGCACCAGCCTCAGCCTGGCCCTGGTATCCATGACTCACGCCCTTGCTATGCCCAGCAGAGGTGAGAGAACGATACTCAGAACCCAGTACTGGAAAACCAGGAGAGGCTGGGAACCCAGCAGGTACTTGGAGATCTGAGATTCATTTCCGTGTTGAGGGTGAGGTCCATGGGATTTGTATCCTGACAGGTGTCCAGAAACAGGGCATGGAGAAAAGATGTTCCCCAAGCCAGCAGTTCTATTCCCAGGGGCTTTGTCTGGGCCACCACTTTTCTCTGGGGGCTGATAGGAAACTCAGGCTTGAGCTAGGCATGAGTGATGGCAGTTGGCTACTAGAGACGGGAAGCTGAGGTAGCTTTGGGTATATTTGGGTCAAGGCTTTGTGACTACTGGCCAAACAGGAGCGAGGCTGCGAAGGCAAACAGGAGTTAGAGCAGTTGTCAAGACAGCACTACGGCCTTGGCAAGAAAGAGGCCAGGCTCTGAGACAGACAGAGGGACCCAACCGTCCTTAAGGACATTTAGCTGAAAGGCTGATCACTGATAAGTACTGTTGAAAAGGCCAACTCTGCCACAGGTCTGTAGTAGATGCGTGCTTGGTGCTTTCTTCTTCCCCTCTGCGATGGGCAGAGTCATCAGGACTGTGTTTCGTCTTTGGATGACAGCTGGCAGACCTTCCTCTCATGCTTGGCTGCCATGAGTGAGTGCAGTCTGCAAATAGCCGCTTCGCTGCCCTTCCACTCTAGTTACCAGAAGCACAGGGAGCACAGCAGTGGGTGAATTCCAGGACAACCACTTCAGAAAGTCATGACTATATCAGGCAACTGGCACCACCTTCAGAAGATTCCACCCTGGGAGCCAGCAGTGGTAGAGTGCTCGCCTAACATGTACGAAGACCTGGGTTTGATGCCTTGGTACCACATCCATAGAAAAAAGCCAGAAGTGGTGCTATGGCTCAAGTGGTAGAATGCTAGCCTTGAGAAATCCCAAGGACAGTGCTCACGCAAGAAGTAAATAAAAACAGGGAAAAAATTAATAAGTAAAAGAAGTTTCCACCCTGGGCAAGACAGGCTGGCTGAACTGCAGCATGAACACTGACCCTGCTCAGTCTTCAGGAATGGAGTAGGAGCATCTCTCCAGGGCCTCAGCATAAAACTTGTGATTGGTGTAATACAAGGCTTGTGACTGGCTCAGATATATTGAGGCAAATGTAGCTCGAACACACATTACTCAGCCGTCACTGACCGGAATCATGCTGGGTAGAGAAATCGGAGGAGTGTACTTACTTCTGGGCTTAGCTAAACTGACACACTTGCCTGGAAATTTCACTACATAGTCTTACATCGTAGTTTCTGCCATCAAGACTTGTGCCTTTGGTCTTCCAGACCAAAGTCCTTAATCCTACACCTGGATTTGTCCTTACTAGATCTGGGAGCACTTCCTGGATCACCCACCTCTGAGGACAGGGGCAGGGCAAGAAGATGGTAAAAGGGCCGTTTCTACGGGTAACTAAGGACTCATCGTTTCTTAAGGACAGGAGGGATGAAATAATGTCATCTTGGTTATTATACACACACATAAGAAAGCAGGATTCATGCAGGGAAGTAAAGCAGAATAAAGATAATGCCACATGCTCACAAGTACAGCAATGGCTTTCTGGGCTCTAGGAGCTGAGGGCCGCACCCTGCCCCCAGGGCTCTCAGTCTGAGGGTAACTGGGTGTCACATCCCCACACTTTAACAGCTTTATGGAGAAAAAAATTCTCATTCTCTTTACAAAGTCCATGATGTAATGGTTTTTGGTATATTCATGGAGGTTGGGAAAATACAGAAGGTCACTGTCAGGAGACCATGTTATCTGAATAGCACAGGTATCTCTGTCTTTTGTGGATGTCATGGAACAACAGATAATGTCATTTATAAATAGGAGAAGTGAATTTTCCCATAGTTCTATAAACGGGAAGTACAGGACAGGTCCTGGCATCTGACCTTGTACAGTTTTATAACCTGGTGCATAGTTCGTAGTGGGGGTGTCATGACAAAGTGGCTGAAAGAGGGTGCTCAACGTCAACACAATCTCCTGATAATGTACCCTGTCCACAACAACAGCCTCAACTGGCTCATGACTGGGAAACAGAGTCACCCCTTAAAGGCCCCACTTCTCAATATTACCATGGCCATTGACTTTCAACATAAAATCACAGAGGGGACATTCAATCCAGAGTCTTAGGCAAAAGGATATTTCTATGACTGCGACAGCCATTTAGCCTACATATTTTTTGAAGGGAAATGAGAAAATTGGGGGTTTTAATAGCAAAAAATATAGACACAGTTTAGGCTTTGTTTCATGGCTTATTTATTCATTTATTTCAGCTTTGAGAGGTGCTCTTAGAGCTTCTCATATGTTCGGCAAGTATTCTATCACTTGAGCAACAACCCCAGTCAACACACAACTTCTGTAGTTTGTATTTTTCCGCTTTTGTTTTATGAGGCAATACAGGTAAATCTGCTAAGAAACTGAATAATGTATACGACTGACACTTTATGAGAAGCTGTCAGGGAATAAAATGCTACAACTTTGTTACATTTAAAAGAAACTATAGACCCAGGCACAGTGGCTCATGCCTGTCATCCTAGCTGCTCAGGATGCTGAGATCTGAGAATCACAATTCAGAGCCAGCCTCGGTAAACACATCCTAAGAGATCCTTGTCTCCAATGGACCAGGAAAATTCTGGAAGAAAGATGGCTGAAATAGTAGCTCACCGGCCACAAAGGGGGAAAAATACCTAGGGAGAGCATGAGGTTGGCAGAGGTGGAACACATTACGTGCAGTGTAGCTTGTGTGTGAGCTTGGCTGTGGAGAGAGCGTGTCTCCAGGACCCCATTGCTCCAGGAGGATGAGAGAGACCTGGAGCAGACGTGGACCCAAACTGTAACTCAGTCCACCTAAACCATTCAACCCTCAGCCAACCCACGGGCCTGTGCTTGAACAATACATGCTATGTGTGTAAGCCAGTGAAAGAGTAAGGCGGTTGTTACACAGCAATAGTTGTCTAATACACTAGCATATTTGCTCAAATTCCTCATTCCCTTCAAAGTAAGAGTCACCACTGGGCCTCAGACAAAGTAAGGCCTGTGGTATCAGGCATGCAGGTGTTCTATGCACAGAGGTGGTGATACCGGTAAGAGCAGAATGCAGCCTTCCTTCTTGTGGTCTGACCATAAGCTACTGAAGTCTTTAAAACTGCGGAGAGTGACGAGGACAGTGTGCACCCGAACCCACAGCTCCTCTCTACCTCTGGTTTGCTTCTGCTCACTGCTGGGCACCACAGAAACTTAGAGCTTTATAAAATTGTTGCTTGGAGCCAGGAGCAGATAGCTCACCCTTATAACCCTAATTACTCAAGAGGCTGAGATCTGAGGTCTCCCCTTCAAAACCAGCCTGGGTAGAAAAGGTTCGTAAGAGCCAGAGTATATCTGTGGCTCAAGTAGTAAAGTGCTAACCTGAAGCAAAAAAGGCCCTGAGTTCAAGCCCCAGGACCAGTGAACACACAAATAATGAAGGTATAGTTGACACCTGTTTTTGTTTGTCTCAAACTCCCTTTAAACTCCTTTCCCAACCTACAGAGGGGTCTGACATGTCCTAGGCTGGTGAATGGCAACGTTGGGGACTCTACTGGATGCCAGGAGCACCTAGCCCTAGCTGCGGAATCCAGACATTTCTCCTTGGTTGAGAACAGGGGCTGTAAGCCCCTTCTCAGCCCAGTATTACCTGGCTCAGGAGTAAATGAGGAAGTGGGTAAGTCAGACAAGGTAGAATCCACAGAAGCCTCGGGAAGCCTCACTGGGAGCAACCCAAAGCCTTCCTCTCCTAACCTGCAGGGGTGTTGAGGGATGGCAGTTCTGACCCCCAGGAACCCAACATCGATTTCCTTTGTGATAAGTGAGAAAGATCCTTTAACTTTCTTCTCCAGGAAGTGAGAGAACAAGAAGCTTGAACATGCACTGTGTACAATGCCTTCCAGTGTGGCTTCCTGAGCTGTTTACTTGACCAGGACTTGGTAGTGTGTCTTGAAATCAACCTTCATAATGGCTTCCATTCACATTACAGTTTAATTTCTGTTTCCCGGTTGCTTGGCTCTGATCTTCAAAGTCTGAATTTTTTTAATTGAAATTGGAGGAAGCTCCCGATTCTGCTCCATATCTTTCATGCAACCATGAACACCTTGGTTCCTCGGCCAGTACTGAAGACTGAGGAAGACTTTGAAGTTCTCCTAGGCAAAGGTAAGTAGATCAGCGCTGTTGAACACGTGCCATTTCTATACTTACTGGAGTTAGAAGCCCATATTTAGAAACAGAAATAGCTCGTATGTTTTTCAAGTCTAAATTTGTGACTTCCTTGAAGATGAGGAAGTTTGGAGTGGCTGCAATGCAGACTAACCTGGTTCAGCTCTGGCTCTCATGGATCTTTACCAAGCATATGCTGAATAGATCCAACATTCTCGGTACACATGACAGAGACACAGTCAGAATTCAGGCCTGGGGGAGCTGACAGGTTTTGCGCATACTTCTGTGGCCTACTTGGTTGTTGCTATAACAACCTGGTCTTGAGGTGATCAGTTACAAACATTCCAACCACCTGGACTCATAAATGGCTCACCTAAGGCCCAAAAGGGGAGTAACTCGCAAATTACCACTCAGTGACACAGGGTGAACATGAACCAGAAACTCAGCTTCTTGACTCAGTCCCATGACATTGGTCTGAGCCAGCTCCCTTGCCCTGAAGACTGTTAACCCTTCCTCCCCACCACAATTGTGCCCTACTTTGAGTCCCTTCTCCATGGGTTTTCCCTCTCTCTGAAGCCTCTCTCAAGTGAGCTGACCTGACCTGACCTGACCAGGCCGTCCAGCCTGTAAGAAACATCCCTCTCTGCCCCAGCTCAAGAGAGTCCATAACTTCAGTGAGGAATGCATGCGAAGAGCAGCTTCAGCTTCAGTCCCTGCCCTGGAAGCAGCCATCTGCACATAAGACTACTTACTGTACCTTGTGTGTTTGCTTTTTTTAAAAAAAAATCCTAATTCAATCACATTATCCACACTATCTGCAGGCACAGCTGACTGCCATCTCTGTGGTGACCCTTGTCCTTCCACCTTAGTCATGACGACCAACTCAGCTTCTCCCGGTCATCCCACCAACACACCTGTGGGAGGCCAGGAACCTCCCCGCTTCTCTCCTCCCCACCTGCCTCCTCCCATCATTCACTTCCACTGCCCTCCAGAGTGAGGAAGAGGGACCACTGCTTTCTTTGTTAGAAGGTTTCTATGACAATGGAAGCCATGGCTTCCTGAGAAGCAGTGGCTGCCTTTTCTGCAGTCTCCCTGTCGCTCCTTAGATGCTCCTGCTGCTGACTTCCAGTGACACTTGAGCAACTCCTGTCGTCTGGCCTGGAGCACTCAGCCACTTGGGTTTGAATGGCTCGACGTTGCCATCCTGCTGGTTTTGCCTCAGATGCCACTCTGTATGGACTTGGCTGACCTCCATCACTCTAACTCCTTTCTTGCTATTTCCACAAGCCAAAATTATTTTGTTGCTCATCACCCTGTTGAGAACATGAGTTCCATGAAGGTGGAGATTTGGCTGTGCTCAGGACTCAGTGTTCAGAGCCTTGCATGGTACCTGTCACATGCTAGGTGGCAATCAGTGACTAATGACTAAGTAAATGGTTGTGTGCATGCTTGGCCAAGCTTTAGCTTCCTCTTCCATTCACGAGAACCCCATCGGGGTCACATCGGACTACTTCGTGTCTCTCGGTGAACTTTCTTTGGAGTTTTTTTTTTTAGAAGGAAAAGCAAAACAGGACAGCCATAGGAAAAGCTCTGAAGTGTGAGATGGCTTGCAGATCCCGTAGTTATGGAGAAAATGATGCCAAACCTCTGGGGCTGAGGCCCCAGTCTCATTTGCTCAGGATTTAATGGCTCAGGGAGGCAGACAGGGCTTGGCCCAGTGCATGCTCTGCTCCACCCGAGGCTAACTGGAGTTACACATTCGACTACCTTCACATCAGGCCAGGCTGGGTCCAGCATCCCACACATGGACTTCACTCGTGGGAGCTGTGCTCTTCCACGTGTCCTCTTTGTCCCATGTGCTCATCAAGGGCTTTCTCCATAGCCGCTGCGGGTCTCAGACTTCCACTGTCACTCTGTGCCCAGGGCTCAGTCTTGGAAGTTCATACGGCCTCCCTGCCACCCTGCACAGGATGACATGTCAAAAGAAGAGGAAAGAGGCCAGGAGTTTGGCCTAGTGGTTAAAGTGCCTGCCTAGCATGCATGAAGACCCGGGTTCGATTCCTTGGTACCACATACATAGAAAAAAGCCGGAAGTGGTGCTGTGGCTCAAATGGTAGAGCTCTAGCCTTGAGAAAGTCCAAGGACAGTGCTCAAGCCCTGAGCTCAAGCCCAGGACTGGCAAAAAAAAAAAAAGAAGAGGAAAGAGGTTCTACCTTCTAGGGGAGAGGCTGTCATTTATATTTCATACGCTTGGGGGACCAATTTCTTCCCAGTCCTCTCTGGAAAGACCCAGGCATGTGATGGGTCTCCTCACCCACTGCCACTAATTTAAGGATTAGAATTAATTTGAGCAAACCTATGCCCAAGGATGGGTTGAGCTATGAAGAATAGGTATGCTGGGCAAACAAATACTAAGGGCAAAATTGAGAAAGAACTTAGCCCAATCGAGAGCACATCATTCCATTATTTAGCATATATACTAACAGAAGCTGCTGTGCTAGTTAAAGTCCTTGTTTTTACAAAGCATCATGGCGTCATTTTTGGATTGCTTCAACAAATGAATTAAAAAAAAAAAAAGGTAGAGCATGGAGCCACTGGACCACAGGGAAGACAGCCCCAGACTGGCTGCAGAAGTCTAAGGCTCTCCTTCCTGTTCTCCACAACCACAAGTGTTAATATCTGCCCAGTGTGCCAGGGTCACGTTCTAGAGAACTTAGCTGATACACAGAGGCAGGGTAGACCTCACTCCCAAATGAAGTTTGCACTGATGATCCAAATTGATGGTCAGAGGGTATGAAAGAGTTTAATATTAAACTGGACATGGTGGCAAACATCTATAATCCCAGAACTAGAGGGGCTGTGGAGAGTTTGAGGCCAGCACGGGCTTTATCATGAGATCCAGTCACAATAAAATAAAATAAAGTACAAATTTAAAAGGTTAACAGTCATGTTAATGGAACCTCCTAGGAACAGCAGAATTCGACTCCCATCCTTGCTCGAAAGTGACTTGAGAAAGTCAGCTGAATGTTTACATATTTAAAATGTCACCAGTGACTTTTTAAAAGACACAAATCGTGAACTTCATTAAAACTAAAATCTTGAGCCAGGAGCATGGACTAGTGGTAGAGTTCCTGTCTAGCATGCATGAAGCCCTGGGTTTGATTCCTTAGTACCATCTACACAGAAAAAGTCAAAACTGGTGTTGTGGCTCAAGTGGTAGAGCTCCAGCCTTGAGGAAAACCCAAGGACAGTGTTTAGCCCTGAGTCCAAGCCCCGAGACTGGCAAAAAAAAAAAAACACTAAAATCTTATGCTGTGTGTGACAGACAATGCCAAGAGAAATGAGAAGTCAAGCCAGCTATGTGGTTCTGGGGAATCAAGCCCAAGACTCCATGCATGTTAAGGTACCCTCTACCGCAGAGCACACACCCTGCCCAAAGGTTGCCAGCTCCACAGCAGGACATTTTACCCACTTCATCTCGTGTTTTATGGTCAGTGCTCTCAGAAGGGGCTCAGGAGGGTCCTTCATAGAGGAAAGGGTTCCTTCCCATATCCTACAATTTAAAAAACAAGTAAAAGAAAAACACCTCATGAATTATGAGAATTATATAAAGACTGAAACTTCTAATGGCTTTTCCTTCAGTTCTAATAATTTGGGAAGTAGTTGGAAGTCACTCAGAGCCACTAAGATTTCTGGGCAGCACATTGCTTCAGCTTCTCATTTTTCACCTTGTGACTTGCAGAGTCCAGCAATGATTTGGGACAGAGCTCTGACTGGAGTTTGAATCCTACAGAAGCTGTTATCAGAGGTCAGGTGTGCCTGTGAGCCATTCTGCCATCTCTGGAACGTTGACTGTCAAACACTCATCAGCCTGAGACAGGACCCTCTATGCCCCCCAATATCCCCCAACTTTTCTTTCTAATAAGAACATGTATCACTAAGTCTATCAATTGAAAACAGCAGAAATCTCTCTCTGTCTGTCTGTCTGTCTGTCTGTCTGTCTGTCTGTCTGTCTATCTATCCTTAATCTCAGCTCCACTATTCACTAGGTGAGTTATTTAAACTAAGCATCAGTTGACTTATGTGAAAAGTGGGAATACTAATGACCTTGTCTCATCAATGATCTGAATACATGCCTCCTGAGAGCGCTCACCCTATATCAGGTCCTTTACAAACTGGGACATTATCTCAGCAGGGAGAAGACAGCCACTGGGATCTCTTTGGAAAAATGATTAGACAAGTTGTCCTTCAAAACAGGACATCTTTAGACGTCCTCACTGTAGCCCGAGAAGATATATTTAGGGTGGAAGGCACACATGACACTTCAGATCTGCTGAAGCGAAGACTTATGCATTACACTGGCCCTTCCTCCTTTCTATTTCTTCCTCTCTTGGAACCTTCTTTGTGTGACACTCTTTCTGTGGTACAGAGACTGGTAAACCTTACCCAGCAGATCTAGGTGAAGACTGCTGGTTATGCTTGAGTTCAAAGCCTCCTGACTATGTGGGTATGAGTCATACCAAGCCAACTTTAGCTGCTGCACACTTCTTCAGGCTGAGGTTGGGATCAGTCCAGGCAAAACCCAATGGGAGAACTCTGCAGCCTCAGGAGAAATCCTTTGATTTTAGGCTAATCAAACTGGTCAAATACAGGATAGCTTCTCTATGCAGAGACAAGAAAGAAAGCAGAAACAAGAAAGCAAAGATTCGCAAATTCCCAGAAATGGTCCCCAAGTTTGTTGACTTGCTCCCATGGCTAATAACTCTGGTATCTACAGTCAAGGGTCCCTCGATTCTACTTCTAGAACTCTAGGTCCATGTCTCATCAATTTTTTTATAAACTTGGTTCAAAATTACATTAACTCAGTTAAGCTCATGGCCCTAGGGCCCTCTCACTGAAGAATCTATTATTTGACTCCATGTACATAAAACCAGTCGGGAATGAAATATGGCACTGGGTCTAAATGCCACCATCTTGTAATCACCGCCATCTTGGTATCTTAATAAATAATGAGGAAGGTGATATAGGTCATTCTTTGAATTGCAGATGGATCATGTTGTTTAGCCCCAGGAAAGTTTTATGCAGAGAATGCTTGCTGTTGCCCTTGTTCCCCCAAATAGTTTGCTTCATTTATATATAATGCTTTTGTTATATGGAACAAAAGTTTCCTACCCCAATCATGTGGGTTTTGCCTTTATCAGCTTTGTGCTGGCTATATTCAGGAATGCAAGTTTTGGAGGAAAATGAGACCACTTATAATCACCAGCTTTTTAATAAAGACTCCTAATTCAACCTCCCAAAATGTGGCTTCTCTATGTCTCATGACACTCTCATTGACCTCAGCAGGTGACATTCATCGGAAGCCACCTTGGGGTGTGTACGAGGACAGGCCCTTTACATAAGTGAATCCATCACCTCTTCTCACAGCTGTCTGATATGGTACTGGCTGACCCCAGGGTGCCCATACCAACCCCCTTCCAGATGGCCTAGAATCAGCCATATCCTCTGGCACAAGACAGTTGGGGAAGGGACGTTGGGCCTCAGGTGGAAGTAGCACGCTGCATACACAGTCAGCTTCAGGAGGCTCCCCAGGCACACTTCTGACATAAGGCCCCCAGTCCCCTAGGCACTGGTGCCCCCAAATCCATCCTACCATCTCCAAATTCCCAGGTCAAAAATGTGAGAGGTCAATGCTACACATCCAGCCTATGAGCTCCTCGGTGACCAGGTAACTGGTCTGAGGAAGGCCTTCTCCATCTGCCTCTTGTTGAGCTGTCAAGGTAGATGCTGAGAGCTCAGCAGCCCAACTCCACACAGGGGAAGAGAAACACCTTGATGCTGCTCTCGTGGGCAAAGTCAGAAAACTGAACCAGGCACGTGAGCCTTGGCTGGACTGCTATTCTAGACAGAACCTGGAAGAAGAGCCTTCCCCTACACTCCCAGCACACAGTAGGCCCTCAGAGTGAGCACTGAGTAGGGCTGATCTGCTACTCCTTGTCTTTTTCTCCCAGGCCTGGGTTAATTCATGCTCTCCAGTGTGGAACTGATCTCTCTGTGCAGAGGCTGAGGTGGCTACCAGGACCTGGCCTGCCCCTTCTCTTCCCCAGCATGGACTCAGCCTCAAATTCCTTCTTCCTTGGTTCTCAGTGCCTTTGGAGCTCAGCCTGAACCACAGAGCCAGGCCTTGGGCCATGGAAGCTTTGGACAATGACCAGGGTCCCATAATTCCCTGTGGCCCAGGGCCAGGCACTGCCCATGGGACAACAGCAGCATGGGCAGGCAGGTGGTTCAGCAGGGAGCCAGTGGACTTAGTTCCTTACTCTGTTTGCTCCTCAGCTGTGTGGGATGACCTGAGTTAATGTTCACTAGCAGCCTTTCCAGGTCCCCTCTTCATCCTCTACTTAAATACAGATGAGGTCAGAGCTGTGACTCCTCATCCTCTGTCCCCACGACACTCCTGGCACAGTGAGTTGTAAGTATGCCTACCCTTGGGAAGAAGTGATAGGGTTTTTGGGTCCCTGTACCACCTGGCAGGCAGCAGGCCTGGGGGCCCAGGTAGGCAGAGGGCATGGGGCTGGCTGTAGCCAGGCTCTGTTGTCATGGTAACATAGAACCTGTGGTCCTGCCCTGTTCCCAGGCCTCTCAGTTCATGGGCAGGCTCCTGGTGAGTCACAGAAATGGCAGAGGGTGCCCGGTCTCCAGGCCTGGGGAGCCAAAACTGAGCCACAGCAGTGCTGTGTACACAATTCTGTCATGGACTAAAGGTGCCTCTTGCCACTGTCCCTACACACACACACACACACACACACACACACACACACACACACTTCTGGTGTGGGAGCGTCCTTTCCTCCATGTACACTAGAGTAAGACTAGTGGAGGAGAGGGGTGAACAGGGGTTCTGACTCACCCCCATCTCATCAGAAAGACCCTCACAGGGACTCTGCCTGTAGGCCTCCATGAACTCTCATTTCTGCCACAGCAACTCTATGGTTCTTCATGTAACCAGGCCACCCCCAAGCTTTGCTGTCCACATCCTCTGACTTCACCTTTGCATATAGATAAGGTGAAATGCCACATTCTGGAATTAAGTTTCTAGGATAAAGTCCTAGCTCTCTAAGCCACTAGCTCTGGGCATACTTACAACTCACTGTGCCAGGAGTGACCCTGCTTGGGTCTCGGTGTTTCCTCCTAGAAGATGGCAAGATGGGAACTTGGATATCCCAGGGTGAACTACGAGAGAGGACACAGGTGTTCAGAGGCGGGACAGTGGTGGTGGCCCTGTGTGTGCTTAGCACGGGTCAGGAGGTGGGCAGGAAATGCACAGGAACATGGAGAAAGGGTGGGAAGACGTCAGGCTCTGCAGTGGTCCACTGCTCAGCAGGAGCTGGTTTATCACCACAGGGAACAGCACAGGTGTCCAGGAAGCAATTGGCCAGTTCTCCAGGGAGTGTCCATGCTCCAGGGGCCTCTGCGCCTGTCTGTGCCCGCCTGGTCAGGATCTGCAGCTCTCTCCTCGGAGGTTCTCCTCCCACAGTGAGGTCAGGGCGTGAGGTCAGGGAGGCACTGCCCAGGGCCCAGCTGTGAGATGCAGGGCTGGTCCACTGCAGCACTTGTTGAGTGCCAGGGTGAATATGACATCAGCTGGGGCCTGATTTCAGCATCAGAGCGCAACCCTGCTGCCCAGGCTGTGGTTAAGGATAGAACAGATAAGGCTAGGTCCACCTTTATCCCTGCCCTCTGGGTGGCCTTGGCCAGACCCTGGCCCTCTCTAGGCTGCAGACCCCTCACTGAAAATAGAGGGCAGCAGATGGGATGAGACCAGATCCTGGAAAGGTGAACAGGGGGTGGTCACCCCAGCTGGGACCCTTCTCTACTGTCCCCCCCTCAGGTCGGCCATGTCTCCTTACAGCCCAGCAGCTCCAGCAAGGGGCACCACATCTCAGATCCTTAAAGCATTCCACTCCACCAAACCAGATATCCCAACTTTGTAGAGAACGACCTGGGGCATTTAGACGTCTCCAGGATCCACATCACTCAGCTGAGGACAGGAAAGACCAAGGACAGTGCTAGCTCAGAGCCGGTGGACAGCAGTGACCTGGTCCAGGTTAGAAGCCAGAGCTACTCAAAGGATATTGTCCCCACCCTGGGGTCTTCCATTTCTCTGTGATCGCTGAGCCCTGGGAAGGGAGGAACTTTCCAGAGAGCCACACCACATGCAGATGGGCGGTAACAGAAATCTAAGAGAGGTGGAAAAACACAGAACTAAATTTGGCACCATCTCAGCTGGCTGGTTTAAGAGAAATATCAAAATGTGTTATGTAATATGTGGTCATCTCTTTGGGGATTATTCAGAGACTTCAAAGCCAAAAAAGAAGAAGAAGAAGAAAATGAAAAGTGGTAGGGTGAAAGAAGCAGCTCTGGTCTTTGCTTTGTAGGTTTCCTGAAAAGAAACTTCTACTCTGTCCCGATGCAGAGATCTGAACTCCTCTTGCCAATGTTTTCTTCACCAGCTCTCACCTTCCTAATACCAGGACCCTGAGCAATATTTAGTATTAAGACCAAGATGGGGATTTGCTCTCATAGACTTAGCCAAAGGCCACGCTGCTCTTTAATGCCTCTTGTTCAGTCATAAAATACATTTCCTTTACCTGACCACACCTGCAGGTGGGTGTTCACCACATCCCCCCACCATTCCCTGAGGGTGTCCACAGCAGGACTCCTGTAAAGACCCCCTGAGTGGCCTCCCAGCCAGCCTGCTGTGCACAGAGGCAGATGGAGGACCTGCTTCCTCCTGTGTAAGCATAGGTCAGTGGCAGGCTCCCCACAGGGCTGTGACCAGCACCAAGAGTCCCTTTGTGAGGGGGCTGAGGTTGGGCAATGGGCAGCATGGCACCTTGTCTGAAGGTTGCCTCATCTTTGCTCAATGATGGTAACAGAGTGAAGTGTGAGACCCAGGCAGGCCCCGTCCAATGTCTAATGAACAGAGTAGCCCTCACATAGTGTCAAGGAGCCAAGGGGGGATTGTGGCCCTGCCTGGAGCTGTGTCCTTTCTCTGTCCTGCAGGACAATGGCGTCCTCTCTCTCATGGGGCCTCCTGCTGCTGGCTGGCCTGGGCTGCTGGCTCCCCGGCAGCCTGGCTGAAGATGCTCCGGAGACAGGTGCCCCCCAGCAGGAGCAGGAACACCCGGCCTATCACAAGGTCACCCCAGAGCTGGCTGACTTTGCCTTCAACCTGTACGGGGAACTTTCCCGCCAATCCAACACCAGCAACATCTTCTTCTCCCCCGTGAACATCGCCCTGGCCTTGGCCATGCTCTCCCTGGGGACCAAGGGCAGCACAGAGATATCAGAGGCCGACATCCACGCAGCCTTCCAGAACCTGCTCCACACCCTCAACAGGCCCAGCAGTCAGCTCCAGCTGACCACTGGTGGTGGACTGTTTGTCGACAAGAGGCTGAAACTCCTGGAGCCGTTTTCAAAGGATGTGAAGGACCTGTACCAGTCGGAGGCCTTCGCCACTGACTTCACTGACCCTGAGGAGGCCAAGAAGCAGATCAACAAATACGTGGAGAAGGGAACCCAGGGAAAAATTATGGATTTGGTGAGCGCACTGGACAAAGACACCGTGTTGGTCCTGGTGAATTACATTCTCTTTAAAGGTAAGGATGTACAGCCAGCCGAGCTGGTTGCCATGGAAACGCACCAGTCTACACCCCAAAGGGTTAACGGAGAGGCTGATTTTCAGAGTAGAGGTGTCCCAAGTGAGCAGGCATGGAAATAGGGCTGGTAATGCAAATTGTCATTTGGAATGCCCTCTGAATAGTCACATACGCAGATGCAGATGCCCAGTGCTCAGCCAGGAGGGCAGCCTCCCGTGGGCTGTGGCAATTCTGTGTCTTCTCTCATCACTGAGTCCCCAGGCTAGTCTGGACGGCTGAGCCCAGGTCTTCTGTGCTGGAAGCAGCTGAGCTCTGAGACATCGAGGTCTCTGGGATCCCCTGCCCTCCCTACACCTAAGCCCAGACACCTGTGTCCACCTCCAATCCAGGCAAGTGGGAGAAAGGAAATCATTCCATGGGAAGGAACTCCGAGTGAAGGATTTGGAGAAGGATCACCCCGTTGAGCTGAACATGCCACTGATGCAGGACACAATGCGAGTCCATGATTGCAGCATGCTGTCCAGCTGGGTGCTGCTGATGGGCTCCATGGGCGAGGCCGCCACCATCGTCATCATGCTTCAGGGGACCAACATGAAGTGGCTGGAGGCCATACTCAGCGGGGACATGATTGACAAGTGCCTGCACAACACAAAAGGAAGGTGACCCCTCATCCAGGGCTGGCTCCTATAGCCATGTCAGGGCCAAACCATCAGGACAGGAAAGGGAGGTGGGGGAAGCCCTTGGCCTTAGCGAAGGGTGTGGCCTTGTGCCGAAAGACATAGCCAGTGCTCAGTTCAGGGAAGCAACAGAGAGACCTGGAAGAGACACTGCTCAGAGTGTTGGGAGATGTCCTCCCCAAAGGGCAGGCCTATCTCCTACCCAGTGCTCAGCACAGATGCACCGCAGCAGACATGCCACAGCAGCCAAAAACCGAGATGGGTCAGGGTCTGGCACCCTGGAGTGTAGACTAGGCAGATTCCAGGATGGCCATGGGAGCATCTGGCTTTAGAGACTCAAACAGGGAAGCATCAGCACCAGAGAGTCCTGGAAAGTCAGGCAGGAGGCTCGATTTCTCTGTCCCCAGCCCAGTGATTTCTGTGACCTCCAGGTGTCAAGGAAGCCTGCTGCAGCAGCAGTAAGCAAGGCCTGCCGCACAGGGAGTGGTGGACATTATAAGACACAGAAACACAGCAGACATGACACCAACCTGTGGGCAGAGGTGTCAGCGTCATAGCCCAGATGGCCCCTTTTGAGACCCTGAAGCCAGGCTGGGTACAGGGCACAATTCCAGGCTGGGACAGACCTGGTCACAGGCCTGGAGGGCCAGTGGCTAATCGAGGTCCAGCCTTCAGCATCAGGGTCGTTTTCTCTCCTTGATGAGAGATGGATGGCACTGTACTGTTGAGCACAGGTCCCCTGGGTATGAAGTGCAGAGAACTGGCAGAGGACAGATGAGCAGCCAGAGAAGGCGGGATGACCCCTGACTGCGGGAGTGCTCTGCATCTTCCTTCAGGGCTTCTGAGAGGTGGGAGCAGTTCTGCCTTTCCCAGGTCATGTGGTTTCCATGGATATTAAAGTTCATGGGCACTGGGCACAGAAGGAACAAGATTAGAACTCACCAAGGAGCAGCCATCTCACTGTGGTGGAGTCCAAGCAGTGTGGGAGGAAGAGCCAGAGAAGAAGTCCGTCTCACATGGCACTCCTGGCAGCAGAAGAACTTCTGAATCTCCTTTGTGGTCTTTTCCTCTTGGCAGAATGGCAACAATACGCTTGCCCAAAGTGTCCATCTCTAGAATCTCCGACCTGAAGCCAATTCTGAGTGCTCTGGGCATCACCACCGTCTTCAACAATGGTGCTGACCTTTCCAAGGTCACAGAGGATGCCCCACTGAAGCTCTCCAAGGTGAGGTCACCTGTGAGGACGTTTTCCCAGGTGTCTTTGGGTCATTGAGTGGATCCGGGGTCCACAGCTTGGACATGGGGCCGAGGAAGGAGCCACATCCCCACCAAGGTCCAGGCTGAGCTCCATCTGAGGGCACACAGAGAGGACGGGCACAGGAGACGCAGTGAGAAAGGTGGATCCCATCTGGATCCTTTGCTGCGGAACTCCTCTGAGGTGTCTCTCAGACCCTCGCTCTCTTCCTTATCCAGAGCCCAGGAGCCCTCGGGGCTCATTTCTCCACCCAGAAGCTTAGAATTACTGACCTCAGAGAAGGCTCTAGAATTTTCCACAGGTGCCCCTTGAAGGGCGGTGGTACTGTCAAGTCTACGTGAGGATCCTCAGCCCCTCCCAAAGCCATTTGCTCATGAAAATGAAAATGTCCAAGGACATCGTGTAGCACGACTGCACACGGTGGGGACAGGGCCCTGTGAAGGTCACCTTCAGAGTCCTGTCCAAGGAGCTCCCAGGCACACACTGAAAGGGGAGCTGTGTTCAGGAGACGTGGAGAGCAGGGCATCGCCACTCAGCTCTGGGGGGAGAGACGGAGGGAGGCAGCCGGGTCAGGCTAGGGTTGGAGAGACAGAAGCCTGTGTGGCCTGTGTGGAGAGCAGGTGGCCGCAGAAATTTCCTGGGGAGAGGGCGCAGCAAGGCCGCCCTGGAGCGGTCTGCAGCCTGGGTCTGGGCTAAGTGGTGTGCAGAGGGTGAGAGCACAGTCAGAACCCATCTCTACATCTGTCCTGCAGGCTGTGCACAAAGCTGTGCTGACCATGGATGAGAAAGGAATTAAGGCCACAGCAGCCACATTTTCAGAAGACATTCCCATGGCTCTTCCACCCCAGATGACATTTGCCTTGTCTTTCATCACAATCTATAATAAAAAGTCTAAGATTCCCCTCTTCATAGGCAAATTGGCAAACCCCACACAGCAGTGATCGTTCTAGGCAGATCTCCCCCTGACAACATTAAACACAGGTCACTCCCACTGAGCAGGAAGACTGGATCTCAGCCCCTATCTCCTCCCCAAACTCAAGGATATTTACCATGTGTGTCCTTCTCTTCCTTGCTTTGGGAACATGGTGGTATCCTAGATGCTTCTGGAAGGTCAGTCCAAGGACTACAGGAGAGGAAGGCCAGCAGCTGAGGTCCTTCCCTGGGCAGAGCCACCCTGGGCTGCCCTTGCCAGACTTTTCCTGTGCCCTCCTCATGGTCTTCAGGACAACCTAGGTTTTGTCCTCACAGCAGGCTTTCCTGAAGCAGCCCTTGTCTTTGGGCCATGCGGGGCCTCCATCTCTAATGAGCCTGTGGGGGCAGAGGTCAGCATGTCCAACACACACTAAGCAGACCCCTGAGAAACAACCCCCACACCACCATCCCTTCCCCATCTCCACCCACCCTGCAGCAGGATCCCTGTCACTGCCTCTTGCCCTTCCTCAGAGGGCACAGAACATGGTGCAGGGCTGAACTTGCCCCCTCTGCCTGTGTCCACCGGGGGGAGCTAGGTGCTAAGTCATTGGTGGGAAGAAGGGAAGACAAAAGGGCAGAGTGGAAGCTCCATGCTGAACAGAGCCTGGCCTCACCACTGGGCATTTCCATTTTCCTTCCTGCCTGCCCCTCTGCCAGGAGTGAGCTCTGAGAGGAAGGAGCCTCTGGGTGGTGGGCAGAGCTGTGTCTGGCTGCTTGGGGAAACTTCTGTCCCTCTGTGAGAAGACCAGAGAGCCAGGAGAGCTTTCCCACAACCCAAACCACCCTTGCCACCCAAAGCCTCAGGACAGGAGCTGAGGTTCCCCTGAAGGCTCAGGAGAAGCTCTGAGGGTAAGATGCGGTGCCCCCTCTGGTGGTTGAGAACCAAACTGCAGGCTTTGTATGTCATGGGGTTTGCTCCTTCAAGGACAGGCTCCTGGACCACCCATCCCACCCCGCTCATGGTTCTGGATCAGGACAATGATCCGGAAAGCCTGTGATTCTCCCCTCCTCCCAAAGTCCCCTCTTCCGGGGGACTCCATGGCCACACTGGAGGAACACTGGTTTCTGGCTAAAAGCAGGTACATTCTCGTGTCTCAGCACCTCTGAGAGCTCATGGTGCCACTCTCTACTGGGTGCTTGGTGTGGCACAGCCGTGGGGCAGCTTGGAGTTGGCAGCAGTAACATCTGGGGACATCACTCATCATTCAGCAGCCGGGCCTGGCAAGTGGTGGTGCCCCGCTGCCCCTGCCAGCCTGACTGCTGCACTCCTGCTGCGTTCAGAGCACATGCTGCCACCTGGAGCAGAGCCTGGGGTCTCCTCACCAGCCATCCCTGCCAGCTTCTGCTGGGTGCCTTCTCCAAGCCAGGCTGCCCTCACATGTGAGGAGGGGCTGGTGGTGACAGCACTCCTCATCCCCTGGGAACCCAGGGTGATGGCAGGAAAGCCATCTGCATTGCCAGTGTGCCTGGAGACCTCAGGATGAAGAGCAGCCCGGCTGTGGGCAGTGCCAAGCCCCACAGAACTCCAAGCTCAAGCCTATCATCCAGGAACATGGCCAGCTCCTCTTCCTACCTACTTCTCTTCCTCTTCCTCCTCCTCCTCCGCCTCCTTCTCTTCCAGTTCTGCTTTGTTGCTTCTCCTCTTCATTATGACCTGTAGCTACATACCAGATCTGAAGGTCACTTCCCTAGACTGTCCATTCTTATGAAGCAAGTGACTGCCAGACCACCGGCCATTGTGAGTCTCGAGAATGTCCCTCACTGTGGGATCCTGGCCTAATTGAGGGCAGCCCAAGCTCCCATGAGACTCTCCATGATGCCACCACTCTGGAGTCTGACCACTGCCTTGAACTGTGCACACACTCCGGGTGGGGGGAGTGGGCCCTGTGTGGAATAAAAAATGTCTGACTCACACTCTTCTGGAACTTACTATAAAACACTCTAAGCCCCTGAAGGCGTCAACTTCCTGATCGTCCTGATTACCCTGCTGCTCAGCCACCGTTGTCAGCAGTTTACAGACGAGAAACCAAGGCCGAGGCTGTGATTTCACCACTGGGTACCAGGTACAGCCCAACAGCCTGTCTTCCTCCTCTGCCCTCCCGCTGGTCCCTGGAGGGAGGGGGGATGTGCCATGAGCCTGGAGGACTCAACACACTCCTGCCTTCCTGCCAGCCTCTCCAATGTGCTGACTGCCCCTAACTTGACAGATGTGGAACCTGAGACACAGAGAGCTGACTCGTCCCAAGTTCCAGCTCAGAGATGGCAGAATCAGTCTGACTCCAATACCTGGCTTCTGTTCAGAGCATCACAGGTGCCATGCACCAAAGGTCAGCGGCAGGGTGCCCACTGCAGGGACGAGCTGCTGTCCCTGTGATGGCAGGCAAGCACAGGCTGACCCCTGGGTTCTGTTACATCAGTCCCTCACTTGCTGCAGGCGCTGAGGGAGGGAGCATACCCAGAGGTGGACTGTGCTGAAGAGGGTATTGTATTTTCACTTTCCTGAGACCAAACCCCAGGACTCAGCATGTACGGCCACCCTGTCCTGCCCTTGTGATGCCACAGGGGACGAAACTGGGGCAGCCATTCCAGTGGATGTGAGGCGGGTCCCAGGAGAGATGCCTCAAGTGCCAAAAGTAAGCTCAGATCCCATCTCATGGCACAGGAGGGGCTAACCCTGGCATCAAGGTCCCATCTCATGGTCAGTAGTAGGTCTTGACTCTGATCCGGGTTGATGGCTTCCTAGGCTTTGGTGTACCATGTATCAATGGAGGCTAGAGTGACAGGGACAGGAAGATAAAAAATGGGAGAGACTACAGTGAAGGCACATATCTCATAGCCTAACTCATCCAGTCCTCTCTTGTCCCAATGTTGGTTCACGGACAACCTCAGGGCTTCACTTGGCGTGCTTTGCCATCCCAGGTTCTGCCTGATCAGGGACGCAGCCCTGTCCTGAAGATACATGAACAGATTCATTTCAGTTAAGGCCCAGGCACCTAGAAACAATTTCAAGAAACACTGGTGGCTCACACCTGTAATCCTAGCTACTCAGGAGGCTGAGATCTGAGGATTGCAGTTCAAAGCCAGCCAAGACAGACAAGTTCTTGACACTCTCATATCCAATTAACTACCCAACAAAAGCCATAAATGAAGCTGTGCTTCAAAGTAGAGTGCTATCCTTGTGCAAAAAAGTTCAGAGACAGTGCCTAGGCCCTGAGTTCAAGCCCAGAAGTAGAAAAACCCCCACAAAAACAAAAGTCTCCTAAAGGAAAACTGAGTCATTAAGGTGACCTCCTGCAGGACACCTCCGGCTATGCCCTCTACCCTATCTCCACAGTCTTCCTCAAAATGCCTGAGGTATGCTTCCCCCACGGGCAGAGGCTCCATGGTTCCTAGACAGAGCAGGTTTCAGGTGTAGGATTAGGGAGCAAGCATGCTTGGCCAGAGAAGGGGTCTACCTTACCCCAGATGCACTTTCCTTGGGGTTGAACCACTGAGGTCCAAGGCTTCAACATTCTGAAATGCTATAGTCCACGGTCGTAAGCAGAAGGCCCTGGACCAGCCCAGCTCTATGGCTGGGGAGTGTGGCTGTGAGAGCAGACTCTCCGCATGGCTGCTGGCCCTGCCTGGCACCTGGAAGCTCCCACACCTACTTCACAGGGCTACTGGACTTTGCTGCCTCTCCTCTGGCACAGTCCCTCCTTGTGACATGGGAAGGAGCTAGCTGAAGCCCAGACAGGGGGCTGTATAGGCTAATGCCCAGAACATGGTGGGGCTAGTGGTGGCCGGAGCCTCCATGAACTAAGCAAACGTGACACCCTGGGGTCCCCAAGTGTAGAGGGGTAGTCCTCTAGAGTGGCAGGCTCATCTGCAGGGAGTTTGCACTCTATGCGGACACCACATCTTCCTGTGCATCTGGGTGTTAATCATTAGCTGAGTGGGAAGGATTGCACCCTGCTCAAAGGCCCTGTTTTCTGGTCCTCCTGGACTTCACAAGGCCGCAGCTCCGACAGCCACCCAGGCCCCTACAGGACGGGCAGTGCCGTGAGTAGCCCAGGGAACATGGACCCATGGAGACTATCGCAGGAGGGTGTCACACTTGCACAAGATTGTGAGCGCTCTTGGGTCCCAGCCGTTCAGTGCTAAAGCCAGAAAAGTCCCAGGCCACCTAGGACCACGGGTCACTGCCCTGTGCTCCCTGGAAGTGAGAAATGCCAAGCCCACATCTGGTGCTTGTTGCCTGGGCGGTCCTGAGCACTACTTCCCAGCAGATGTCCAGCCCTAAAGGCCTCCCTGACATAGCTAGCTCGAGGTAGATCGGGCGGGGGGCCAAGGTCTTCCAGCTCTCAGACCAGGGTTTTGGTATGTTCATGCCAGAGAGGATTCTGGGAGATCTCACATAAAGCCACAGAGAGATTCATAGAATTGAGGCGGGAATCCTGGAAGATATGCTGGGGGGCTGAGGAAGGGGGAAGAAGACTGAGCAGGTGAGTGGAGAGATCTGAGATATGTTTCCAAATGTCCTATCCAGCTGCTGAGGGGAAACAGAGGAGAGAGACCACCTAGGAGCTACTGCAGTAGTCAACATTAGAAAAGCATGACTCTGGGTCAAATATGTGTCTCCACTCCCCAACCCTAAGCCAAGAAGAGGCAAAACCAAATCGATGAATATGAAATTGAAGGTCTATGTGGTGAATATAAAAAGTAAATGTAAGATGTAGAGGTGGCTAAAAATAATATCCATAGACCAACTACTTCATGTTGTTTGAAAGTGATTTCAGGATCCATAGAGTTTTGTTACAACAGGGCTCTGTGTATTTGTATACACAGAATCTGTACTGTTTACCAATGAGCCATGACCACAGAGGCCGTGGCCCTGCCAGAACACAATGTCACCATCCCCAGGGAAAGGGAGAATCCTGGTCTGAGGAAAATACATGGAGACCTGGACTAGGATCCTGTCCTGCAGGGGAGGAGGGAGGCCCAAGGCAGAATTTTCAGGGTGTGAGAATGAATGAAAGGGAGCACAGTGGGCAAAAGGCCCAAGAGATATTAGACTTGGCTGCTGGCCTGTTGGCCTCAGAGTCCAATAACAGTGGCTGCCTTTGATTGAAGCAAGAGCAGATCTGGTGGTGAAAATGGCGCAGCCTGGCTTGGCCAGGTCAAGTTCCTTATGTGAAGGAGCTCAGTACCTGTCACTGCCACCTTTATCAAGTTCCTCTTGACCGTCACTTCCCCCTCCAGGAGGGCTTAGGATAAGAACTGGCCTCCCGGCCTCTGCCTGTGGGGGTTCACAGGAAACGTCAGGAAAGTGCAGCACGACTGGCAGAGCAGGTGCTCCGGTGGCCTTGGTGATGCCCAGCCTGTGTCCTGTCACTGGGCCTGGACATGAAGCATGGGGGTTCAGCGAGAGCAAGCAGGGCCTGCTGGAGAACAGGGGTGGGCTCCAGCTTGGACACCAGCTAGGTGGTGACTTGCTCAAGTCATTTTTTTGGACCTTCGGTTTCTCATTTCCTCTCTGAAACGAGATGAAGCCTCATTATGTTCACGGGGGTGATAAATAGATGTGACATGGGGACATAGGAGCAGCTTTGTGAATCTAAAGCACTGCCACCAAATAAAGGCACAATGCATATGGTGTACAACTAGCATATTTCCTGGCCTTCATCAGCTCTGGAGCACAGGTGTTCCCCTGTATTGGAACACAAAGGGTTTGCCCTTGGTGAGTGCAAAGCCAACAAGCATGACCAAGAGATAAAAGACTACAGGGAGTAAGCAGCAGGAAGAGTGGCAGGGTAAATGCTCCAGGGAGTGTCTCTCTGAACACAGGAGACTGGGAACTTACTGGCGACACTGAGGCTGTTCTCAGTGGAAAGGCTGGCCATCTCATTCAAAGAAAGCACACCCTCCATTCAGGCTCAGCAGGAGAACACACTTCAGCACTCTCGGGTCCAAGATGGCAGGCAGGAAGCCTTGGTGGTGGAGAGTTAGTGCTGGATGAGCAAGGGGTGTTACAGGTCTGTAGAAGAGGGGCTGAATCGCAGTTCTATCTGGCTTGAACCAGTTCCAAGTGGGCTTTCTCTGGAAGGCCTTATCTGAAACAAAAACAAAACGAAACACTATAGACACTTGAAGGGATCTTAGTAGCCGTGAAAGGGACTATGGATTCGTACAAGCACAGTGCTGACTCCTGAGAGCTCCCATGTCAGCACCCTGGGGCCATGCCTGCTGCCATCTCAGCAAGCTTTGGCATCTGTTCAGGAAGGCCCTTGGTATCTTTTTCCCCCTGCAGATCTGAGATCCAAGCATGCCTCGTGCTCCCTGCCTGCTCCTCCTCCTGGTTGAACTCCTGGCCCTTTCCTGTGGTCATGTGTATGTGGGTGACAATGAAACTTACACCAGCAGCTCCCACCAGGAGGCTCAGCGGGCAGAGGAGGGCCCCTCCAGCCTCCAGATCACTGCTGGCAATATGGACTTTGCCCTCAGCCTCTTCCACGTGATTGCATCGGAAAGCTCCAAGGAGAATATCTTCCTTTCTCCACTGAGCATCTCAGCGGCCTTGGCCATGCTGTCACTGGGGGCCCGTGGACACAGCCAACCCCAGCTTCTCACCAGCCTTGGCTTCAACTTGACCGAGCTGTCCATGCTTGATATCCACCAGGGCTTCCAGCAGCTGCTGCGCGCCCTCAGCCTCCAGGACCACAGATTGGAAATGCGCCTAGGCAATGTGCTGCTGCTGAGCCAGGACCTGGAGCTTCTTCCTGGGTTCCTCAACGACACCATGGCCTTCTACAACCCCATGCTTTTCCACTCCAATTTTGGAGACCCTAAGGGCACAGCCGAGCTCATCAACGAGCATGTAAAGAAGGAAACTCGTGGGAAGATCATAAATTTGGTCAGTGAGCTGAACCCAGACACCAAGATGATACTGGTGAATTATATCTATTTCAAAGGTGAGGTCAGACCACGATAACTAGCCCTCTAGTGAGCACAGGGTGGGGGTGCTGCCCCGAAAGGGGTGGGCATGGGGGGAGTAGGGAGTCAGGCAGAGACTGGCTGGCACACTCAGCCACATCTGGGTCCGTTCTGATCATATCTACGTGCCGTGAAGCCCTTGGAGCGAAATGGGACTCAGCCTACTTGCAAATCTCAGACTGTAACCAGCTTCAGCCCAGAATCAACAAGGAATAAATACTGGGACCCATTCCCAGACAATCATCAAGCCACATGTGTGTGGCATGTGAAATCCCTGTGCATCATTGAACTTCCTAATCTGAAGTAGCTGAAGGACAGCCGTAGTCCAAGCTTGGTGGTCAGGAAGACGCTGGGCAGAATGGGTTAGAGTCCCAGGTTGTTCTGCCCTAACTTTCCATTCTCCTTGGTCCAACTACTTCCTGTCCACCACTCCCTGCTTATCACCTCGTGTCTCCAATCCCCCCGCACACAGGGCAGAGAACACGGCCCTCAATGCCATCCCTTTATTGTTAAAATGTGCTCTCCCTTGCCCTTACCTGCACCAGCTTAATGCCAGTCCTCACCTCTGCCCCACCTCTGCTGGCTGTGTGGAGGACAGTGGCCCGCCTGGTATTTGTGAGTGTGGGTCTGCACTGGCCATGTCTTCAACACCCATGGTCCTCACACCCCTCTCTGCCCTCCAGAACCAGGAGAATCCACTTCCTTCTTGTGCTTCATAGCCTTGCTTTGTAGTCTGTGGAGAAAACAGATGGAAGTCTCCCACCTTCTTGCCTCCACATCTGCTCCCCTCCCTACATTTAGAGCAATGCAAGGCAATGGCAGAAGAGCCAGTCCCTTGGCCGCCGCTCTGCCTTCTCTCTTCTGCTCAGGGATCCTACCCGGCAGTCCAACCCCTTCCCACTTCCTCCTGGTGTGTCAAGGCTGTGTCATGGCAGTCTATGAACGCTCTGTGCTAGTCTTCTTTCAAAATCGGAAGAAGCCTAAGGGCTCATCCCCCAGTGCTCTCGGTGGTGCACACTGATCAAGGTCAAGGGGGCCCTGGCTGAAGGCTGCAGGTGATGCTCCCCACTCCGGCGCTGGCTCTCTGACCACAAGTGCTCTGTTACCTTCTCCACATCTCCCTGCAGGTCTGTGGGAGAAACCCTTCCCTGTCTCCAGTACCACTGTCAACAACTTCCACGTGGATGAGGTCAAAACTGTGAGGGTGCCCATGATGAAGAGTCTGTCTCCGCACTGGTATGTTCACGACAGACATGGGACCTGCTCCGTGCTGCGGCTAGATTACCAAGGCCCCATAGCCGCCTTCTTTATTCTTCCTGACCCGGGAAAACTGAAGCAGGTGGAGCAGAGGTTGAGTCCAATGACGATAACGAGGTGGAACCGCTTGCTCCAGAACAGGTAACCAGGATATTGCCTGGCACGGGATCTCCCTGCTGATGGGCCCTTTACTGACAAGCCAGGGTCCCCACATAGATTTTGATGGCTGCCCTCCCTTTCCATGAAGTCCCCTGGATAGTGGATTCTTCTCTGGTATTTATAATATCATTCACTCTCATCAGTGGAGAGAACCATTATAGAGAGTTCTGGAATCTGGATGTCGCTCTTCTTCTGCACAAGCTTTGGGTCGAGTGACATTATCACCCCCTGTGCAACACATGTGGTTTGCTCTGGCCACATGGCTGACTGAGAGGATTAATAAAATTAAATCTACCCCCACAAGGGAGTAACAAGGCAGCTTCCCATCGACCTGAGGCCTCTGAGTGGCAACGTTTTTAATCAGAGTAAAGAAAACAATCCATCCTGAGGTCCCCCGTGGAGGTGGAACATTCACTCCGTTCTTGTAGCCGAAGGAATCCAATACAGAACAGGTGCATGGGGCCCCTTGAGGCAGAGGCAGAGGCAGAGGGCCATGTGGGGGGGGGTGCCCTGCTCTCCCAGCACCTGGATGCCCCAACACTCAACACCTGTAGAAGATGAACTCCCAGGCAGCAGAGCCCTGGCGATGTGGAAGAACACAGCCTGCTGTGACTGTGTGCACTCTCTGAGAGACCACCCGAGCCTCAGGTGCTCCTTTAGAGTAAATTCAGAAGAAGTAAAGGTGTGTGGTCATAGTACCCTGTAAGGAGGACTGCTGAGCATCACTGGAACCCTGGCTGCTCCACGAATACAAGCGTGTTCTCCAATCTTCTTTCCAGATATTTTTATAGACAAGTGGAGGTGTATCTCCCCAAGTTCTCCATTTCGAGCTCCTACGAGCTGGAAGTGATTTTACCCAAGCTGGGCTTCAAGGACATCTTCTCCCAGCAGGCTAACTTTTCTGGCATCACCAATCAGGGGAAACTGCATGTATCCAAAGTAAGTTATTAAGGGTCAGCAGGTTTGGGGACATCTGCGGGGGATTTGTGTCCCCAGGCAGCGGCTGGGGTGGGCTCGGTCCTTGCAGGCCCAATATCCAAGAGACAGCCACGGCCAGGTGCTGTCTCAGAGCCAAGGGAGACACTGACACAGCCCTGACCCTCAGGGAGAGGGCCCAGGGGGGTGTGTGTGTGTGTGTGTGTGTGTGTGTGTGTGTGTGTGTGTGTGTGTGTGTGTGTGTGTGAAAATGCATGCATAGCTCCCTGCATAATGCCTGTGGAGGTAACAATGCCTGTGGTTTCTCTTGTAGAGTTTCCACAAAGCCACCCTGGATGTGAATGAACTTGGCACGGAGGCTGCGGCGGCCACGGGCTTTTCCACCGCTTTTTTTTCCAAGCAAACTCATCCAGTCGTACGCTTTAACCGACCCTTCTTCATGGTCATCTTTTCCTCCAGCACACAGAGTGTCCTCTTTCTGGGCAAGGTGGTCAGACCCACAGTTTCATAGCCCTCTCTGGTCTCCCTGTCTCCAGCTGGAGGACTCGGCTGGGAAGGCTGCACAGAAGTAGCTCTGTGGCTGGGCACGGGGGAGGGGCTCTGAGTCTAGGGCAGAAGATATTGGCAAAAGGAGGGGAGTGGGTGGAGGGGTGAGATGGCTGAAGAGTGGGATTGGGGATCCTCTCTGGCCATGCTGATTAAACCAAGTGACGCCTCTGAGTCTCTGAAGCTATATTACTTACATAATGGGCCAAACCTCTCACCCCCCCCCCACCAGGGAGTGGGAAAATGAGCACCAATCCTGTAGAAAGACCTGCAGAAAATAGCTTTATTTATTTATTTATTTATTGCCAATCCTGAAGCTTGAGCTCAGGAACTGGACACTGTCCTTTGGACTTTCTCAAGGCTAGCACTCTACCACTTGAGCCACAGCACCACTTCCGGCTTTTTCTGTGTATGTGGTACCAAGGACTCAAACCCAGGGCTTCATGCATGCCAGGCAAGCACTCTACCACTAAGCCACACTCCTGGCCCCAGAAAATAACTTTGTGAGCTCAGAGCTCAGTGGCTTATGGCGAACTCATCCTCTGGGCAGTGCCCCATGGGTTTATTGGTGGACCTGGCTCAGGGGCAGGTTCACGCTTTCTTCTTCTTTTGGAGTGGGGGCTGGTCATGTCTAAGAATGGACCACAAGACAAAGTTCTCCTTGATCTGGTCCCTGTTGGCCTCTCCTGCTGCAGGTGTTCCTCCTGTTCTCCTGGGTCTGGCGATTTCAGTCATGGATGCTGCTACTGTCTCTCCAGGCCACCTGCAGGCTTCCAGCTGAGACTCCACACATGGCTTCACACAAATGCCCGCCCATACCTCCTCGTAGGGATAGGATGTCACCCTGCTATCCAAAACAACTGGCCTGAAAATCACTTCCTCTCCTTAACCTTCCCCAGCCCGTTAGATGAAACATCTCAGCCAGTGCTATGAGCTCTGACTTCCTCGAGTTCCCTGACTCCTGGGACAACTGAATACAGTTTAGTGCCCCAGGCAGTACTTGCTGAATGAATGAACCAATAAACGACTGAGTGAATAAGGGAATGGGTAGAAAAGATGGACACTGAGATATGTGCAAGGTCGCAGTGCTATTTGTTCTGCATCACCACTCCTGAGAGGCCTTGGCCCAAAATTGATCAGGCAAATATGTATTCCAGCTTTTCAGATTTCAGAATGCTCTTTGGGAGCATTAAAGAAAATAATAATAAAGTAAAATAAAGATGTCAGGCACGAGATGATGTAGCACCAAGGTGGTGGCCAGGCCTCTCCTGCATTTGTCACTATCTTTGGGGCTTTGGGTTCATGAAGGTCTTGTTCTGCCACTTGTCTAAGGCCAGGGTGCAGAGGAGCCATCATGTCTGATTCTCTGGCCATCTCCTAGCAGGAAAACAGCTCGGGCCTCTGAGGTGGAGGGCAGAGAGAGGCAGTGTGACTGCCCGTGACACACTCTGGTCCCACAAGAACCTGGATCACTGGAGCGTGACAGTGGTATAGAGTCTGGGAATGGTTTGCAGAGATTGGCCAGATGGGCTCAGGGGTTAGTCCCTTCCCTCTTCACTTAGAATGGGGCACTGCATGTGTGAGTGGAGAAAGCAAGCCATTGGCCAGTTCTCACATTTGGCCCCACGCTCTGGCCACAAGTCCTTGTGTGGCAGATTTCAGTACTGAACCCTACAAGACCATTCTGTCCAGTTAGCTTACTGTCTACTTAGAGCCGGAAGCAGATTGTCCCTTAATTCAAGCATCTGATTGTCACCTATACTTCTGTGAGCTGGCTCTACACTGAATGCCCATGACCCTTCCCTGAGAGTCTGGTAGTCAGCCAGGAGAGTTGACAGAATGTTGCCAGTTTATGAAAGAGATGCGCAGGCCAAGGCCTGTGTGAAGGGGGAGCCTCCAGGGCCTTGGCCATACTTCCCCCTCCCCCTCGGTGCTCCCCCACAGTGGTCAGCTCTGAAAGCTCCCCAGACCGCGTTCTTTCCAGTTTCTGGAAACTCCATTACATAGCACAGTTAGTGATGTTGGCTATTGGTGGGTAACTCAAGACCTTGTCTCTCTCCCGTCAGCAGAGGGCAGAGGTGAGAGTGGGACAAAATCTCCATCCTTCCAATCACGGGGTTGCTTGCCACAGGTTAACCCGAAGCCATCCTGAGACTGTGCTGGGCCCAGTAAAGCTCCTGACAATGGAGACCCAGGAAGCTTGGAGAGACTTAGGAGCTCTGGATCAGACACCATCTCACTTAAGAAATTGCAAAGATTTTAGGGATCAAATACAAAAGATCAGAAAGAAAAAGATTCTGCTACCACTCTCTACAAGATGCAAGCACCTCCGACTCAGTTGCTTGAGAGAAGAGCTCCACTATTTATTGCTTACTATGTCATAGAATCATGGCTGGTGGCTGGGCAGTGGAGAGAAGAACCTCTCCAGTGTGGAGGGAAGCAGACAGGATGGCAGCTTGCAGGATGATGTGCTGGGGCTATGGCTTCTTTCGTGGATCTGAATTTCCTCCTCTGTGAATGGAAGCATAGAGCCCTGCACCAGTCACAGCCCTGGAAACGGCAGGGTGGACATGGAGTCCCTGAGGATGTGGGTCTGGGGCCCTGGCTGCTGACTAAGTGTAGTGGACATGGGGCGGGGAGGAAGCCCTTGTGCTGACCAACTGGGGATATGGAGCTTCTCTGAGATGAGGTGGCCCCAGGCCATAAGCCCCTGCCAGGAGCTGGGTGTCCAAGAACTTTCCAGATTCCCCTTCATAACAAGCACCACTCAGGTTACATTAGAGTCTGCCCTGCTCTAGAGTGACCTTATCTTGACCAATCACATATGCCAGGAAGGAAGGGAAGGGGGAAGGAGGGAAGGAGGGGAAGAGGGGAGGAGGGAGGGGAGGGGGAAGTCAGAAGGGAAATGAAAGGACTGAAGAGAAGGAAGGAAAACGGGGGAGGGGGAGGAAAGAAGGAAGGGAGGAAAGGGAAACAAAGAGAAAGGGAGGGAGGAGGGAGGGAGGGAAAATATGTGGACCCAAATGCAGGCAGGCAAGTAACAGGTGCAGCAAGGCGTGGTGTGCTATCACAGGATCATGGGGGGTTAAAAGTGAAGTTGATCTAATCCCACCTTCCCAGGGTTTTCCTGAGGATTCTGGGCTGCAGCTTGACCAGTGATGTATCCCCACACTGGATGATAACAGTGCATGCAGCATCCAGGATGGGAAGAGTCTGGCGGCTAGGTCTTGTCCTCCCTAGGCTCTCCCGAGGCTTTGTCACTGACTTTGCCTCATGCGTGGAGAAGCTTGGGGAATGTCCTGGAAGGAGCAGGATTGCTCACGGGTGTTTACTAGGCCTGTTTCATTCTGTTGGCTGTTCATCCTACCTTGCACCCACAGGACCTTCCTGGATTGTGGCCATGCAACCATGCATTGGGCTCAGAAGAAGCCATAGGCCTGGGAACTTGGAAACATCATAAAGCCCTGGCATGAGGTCTTAAAACTCCCTTCAAGTGCAGGGCAGAATGAGACAGTCTCAGTTTCAGGAGAGAAAACTGGACACACAGTGGAAGTCCCAAATGTGGCCCTGTTCTGAGCAAAGAGCCTTGGCCGTGGAGTTCTGGAAAGCAGGCCCGTAATGTGATGGATTGCATGTTTCCTTGGCCCTCTGAGTATAATGGGGTTACTGGTGCATGGAGGTAGGCACAGTGACCTCTGCATATTAGTCATTATGGGCCTCTTCCACTGGTCCCAGAAAATGGACTACAGGCTTGTGGGGAAACAGCCCAGGGTCCCAGAGTCTATAGGAAATTTGCTACAAGAAACAAAGGAATCCTGCCAACTACGTCTTTTGCTTTGCCTCTGGAACACTAGCAGCTAGTAGCCTGAATGTCCATACTCTGGAGGCCCTGTGCCATGCCAGGCAGGTGGTGGCCAGAGTAGCCTTGGGAGACCATGAGCAGGCGGCCTGGTGAGAGACTCCGATTCAGGCCACTTCTATAGAGGTCTGTTGGCCGGAAGTTTGCCAGGCAGGACTGAGCAGGCTGGGCGGGGCTGGGGTAGGGTGGGGACAGAGCCCTGGGATCAGAGACAATAACAGGCTGCAGCCCAGCCTGTCCTCTGCCCTTTCCCCAGCTCCACGGACTGACTTCTCTGCAGTGCATACACTTGGCCTCAGCACAGAGTGAGTACAGCCCTTGGGATGGGACTGGGTGGGCTTGGGGTGTGTGTGTGGGGGGGAGACAGGCCTCAAACTACCAGGTGTGGAGAGATCTAAAGCTTTGTGGAGTACTGGAGAGGCAGGAAAGGCCTCTGTGGTGTCCAGCTCAAGCTGGGCCTTTCTAGGATGGGGTCAGTGAGGTGAGTCCTTTAGCCATCTCAGCAAAACTGAGCCTCAGTTTCCTCACAAGGGGATGGAAATGGTTGTGCCAGCTACAGGGGGTCACTGAGGCTTAGCTACGATGCAGTGAGTCACACAGGCGTACTGAGCTACCTTCACAGACAGGCTAGATGGTCACAACCAGAAGGGACGCTACCAACACCTGAGAGGCAGAGGCAGGGATGTTGCCAGTCAGCTCACAATGGCCAGCACAGACTCCCCCCCACCACAGGAAGGATCCTGCAGGCAGAGGTGGGGAGCCCCTGGAACAAGATGGGGACACAGAAGTTTTTTTCTGTTCTCTGTGCCTGTTGTCTTGGACTTTAGCAATCAGGGAAAGCTCAAATGTGATCTGCTCATCTGAGACCCGACAGCCCCCACTTCCAGATAGATGCTGGAAGCTGACCCTAGGCCCTTCCTGCCACTGCCCTGCCCTCCAGGGGCTGCTGAGCAGTGTGTAAAATGAACACAATGGAAATTAAATGAGAGCAATGCCCAGTTTTTCTAAGGGTGGGGCTTCGAGAACAGAAACTAAGGAAAATTCCTAGTTATGGAGTAGATATTAAATCATTCTCTCCCTGTCTCTCCCTCTCTCTCTCTCTCTCTCTCTCTCTCTCTCTCTCTCTCTCTCTCTCTCTCTCTCTCTCTCTCTTTCTCTCTCTCTCTCTCTCCCTCTCTCCCTCTCTCCCTCTCTCTCCCTCTCTTTCTCTGTCTCACACACACACACACACACACACACACACACACACACACACACACACACACACACTTCCCTCAGCTGAGTCAAGAATCAACCAGGTAAGACTGCAGCTCACTGATGTTGCCTAGGAAGGCCCAGTCAGGCCAGGGTCTCCCGTGCCTTGATGGCGGTTGGCCTGGTGCAGACTTACACTGGCTCCGAGTTGGCCTGAGTTGGCACAGATTTCCAGTGAGAATGCTCAGGCTTTCTAATAACTTTTCTCAAACTAAAGGGAGCACGTGTGGGCTCGCCTTGCTGTTAGAGAAGTCTTTCTGACCCACTGGTCCCCCCCCTTCTGCGATACAAATATAATCCCAGGCATGTGTGGGATAAGTTAGCTAATGCAGGAGAGCAGCCCAAGAGAAGTGGGCACACAGGAACCAGGAGACAGGAGCAGGGAAGGAGGTGTCATTCCCCAGAGCCACAAAAGACAGCAAAGATGAGCGATTACACCAGCCAGAAGCACCCGGATGTGAGCCCAGGTTCCAGCCATCCCTGCTGGAATAAGCTCTTCCATTTTATTCAGCCTCAGTTTATCCATCTGTGAAATGAGGCTGGGGACCAGGCCTGTGAATTTAGACATAATAATACCTCCAGAGAGTCTCCTAGGTCCTTCCAAAATAGTGTCTTTCCTAAAGAAGGGGGGTCCAGACAGAACAAGACAAGGCATGGGACTGGACATGAACCTGGGTCCTCCCAGCACAGCCCCTCCTCCCTGCCCCCGCCCCCTGCCCACTATCCCAGGAGGCCTAGAGAGCTGTTGGTCAAGATGAGGGGCTGTGGTGATGCAGCTATTGCATCGAAGTATTGATTATAGATCTGGTACTGCCAATGGAGAAACTGAGGCCCAGAGAGCAGGAGGGGCTTGTGAAGGTGACCTGGTCCGTTGCATGGGTTTCCTACGGGCCCCTGCTTCCTGTAGGAAACCTCTCGGCTTTGCTCTGAGCTTTTGTGGGTTGTCCAGAAGAAGGACTTCACCCCCTCCTCCCCCTACTCCCTCCCCCCGCCCGCCACAGACAGCTCTCTCAGGGATACAGGAGGGAGCAGCCTGTGCCTTAAGATAGGCAAAAGGACACGAGATTTCACCCCCACGCTGTTCTTGAAGACTTGAAGGGAACTGTCACCGTGGGAACCGGGAGGGAGTGAGGACGGAAGGCTGAGATTGTTGCTGAATTATCTGCCGATTAGGGCATCTGACTCAGGGGCCACAGAAGCAGGATTCTGAGGCCCAGTCCAGGGGTCTGGGGAAGTTGAATGGGTGGTGCCTGGAGCCGCTTCCCTAGCTGTGGAATGGAGCCTGTGCCACCTCTTGATGGACATGTTAAACAAAGATAGGGCACCTGGTGGAAGAGGGGTGTTTCACTGTGCTTCCTGTGCCCAGGTGAATACCGAGGCTGCTGCAGCCCAATCCCAGAGGTTCTGCAGGTAGCACATTCTAAATGAACCTCCTCTGAACTCAGGGTACAACACGAGAGTGGCGAGGGTAAGGAAAAACTCAGCTCCATTCACAGAGATAGGCCTGCAGTCCTGTCTATGGCCCCCATGCCTTCCCAGCCAGGGGTCTTTCCCAGGAGGCCACTCTGCTGTGTGGGTCTTTCTCCCACCGTATGACTGTGACAGGTTGTCCCTCCTGGCTTGGGTTCCAGAGACTCAGGGTCATGACATCATGGGAAGCCCCAGGACAGTGCATAGATGAAATGGCCGAGTTGGTGTCAGGATCACATGATAGTGTGCATAAGAAGCTTGCACCCCACGGTATCTCCTGAGGAACTGGGGTGTCAGCTGGGGCTTTGGGACCCTGCCATGTGACACATCTCATGTCCCACAGCCCTGGCAGCAAGTCACACTAGGAGAGGGCTGTCACACTAGGAGAGGGCTGTCACACTAGGGGTGGGCTGTCACACTAGGGATGGGCTGTCACACCCTCAAGGCCCCAGCAACTTGCCAGGTCACACCAAGAGAACACAGTGGGCTGAAGTTTGGACCCAGGCAACAGATGGGAGCCCCAGAGGAGGGTGCTGGACAGACAGACTTGAGGGAAGATGAGGAAGAGGAACTGAAAGCTAGAGGAGGCAGCAGGAGCATAGAAAGCCCCCAGGGGTCCATGTGAGAGGTGAGCGTGAACTCAGCCTCCTCTGCAAGATTTAAGGCGAGACCCCACAGGCTGGGGGCTTAGACAGTGGGGATCTATTTTCTCACAACTCTGGATGGAGAAGTCAGAGAGACAGAAGCGCTCCTCTCTTTGGCTGATGGTGGCTACAGACTCGTTGTCTTCACAGTCATCCCTGGGTGTGTAGCTGAGTCCTGTTACCCTCTTTAAATTTTCTAGTACTGGGATTTGAACTCAGGACCTCACATCTGCCTGGCTGGTGCTCTACCCCTTAAGCAGCCTCAGGAAGTTTAATGGATGCCCTGGTCCTTTGCCTGGCACAGATAAGATGCTTGCTGTTCACGGGAGTAGCTGAGCTGAGCTGATAGATTCACAAGGCTTGTAGAGGTGCCCTCAGGAAAGTCTGTGACAAACTGAAGTTCCCTGACAACCTCAGCCATGCTGACAGGACCCGGAGGCCAGTTGCCTGTCTCGTATCTGCACTTCCTCTGCCTCTGCTTCCTCTCCTGATGGCTGGACACCACACCCCCAAGTCTATCCTGAAGCCACCACCCCCCTCTGCTACAAACTCTGCCCCAGCCTGCTGTGGAGACCCTGCAGATGCCACCTACCTGTTGGCTGCTGGCGTGCTCCGTCCGCTGGCATGTCAGCCTTGCTGGCTTCCCATCGTCTCTCTCCTCATCTTCAGGAAGTAGTGCAGCCTTGGCTAAGAACAACTTCTTGCTCTTCCTTTCAGGGCGGCCACCATGAAGCTGGTCCTCCTCCTGTGCCTGATGCTCCTCAGCCCCCAGGTCACCACGCGCCGCCACCACCCCCGGGAGATGAAGAAGAAGGGCAGGGAGCCCTCCGGCAGAGCCGCAGCGGCCTCCAGTCCCAAGGAATTCACCTTTGACCTCTACAGAACCTTGGCTTCCGCTGCTCCTGGCCAGAACATCTTCTTCTCCCCCGTGAGTGTGACCACCAGCCTGACCATGCTCTGCCTGGGGGCCCGTGCCCACACCAAGGCACAGATCCTGGAGGGTCTGGGCATCCGCCACCACCAGAGGTCCGAGGACCAGCTCCATGAGGGCTTTCAGCGGCTCCTGTGGGAGCTCAGCCAGCCCAGAGATGGCTTCCAGCTGACCCTAGGCAATGCCCTCTTCACTGACCCTGCAATAGCCATCCAGGACACCTTCCTGAAGGCCCTGAAGACGTGGTACCTGGCAGATGCTTTCCCCGTCAGTTTCGGGGATCCCATGGCAGCCATGAAACAGATCAACGACTATGTGGCAAAGCAAACCAATGGCAAGATTGTGGACCTGATCCAAAATCTGGATAGTACCCATTTCCTGGTGATGGTGAATTACATTTTCTTTAAAGGTGAGAATCCGGGCTGAACTCTGCACTTCCTTCTTCTTGTCTCCAGCTTTTAGCCATACAATAGGACCAGGAGGCTGGCTTTAACTCCCCCAGGGCTGGGACCCAGGAAAGATGGGGCTTTCTTGCTAGGTGAGATGGTGTCCGTGGAGGCAGGGTGTGGGGGGCCTCATCCCCTGATTTACAGGCGGCATCTCTAACGTTCATGGTGGTGCACAAATATCACTTGAGAGCAGAGAAATAGCACACATGAAGTCCAGATTTCTTCGGCACTGATCCTACTACAGCAGGCTGCAAAAGACAGTTGTGAAGTGAGTCTGGTGTTTGGCGGAGTCTCTTTTGTAACTACTAAGAAGTTAGAATCAGACATGGTAACTCACTCCTATAATCCCAGTTACTAGGGAGACAGAAATTGAGAGGATGGGGGTGCAAGGCCACCCAGGCAAATTAAGTTAGTAAGACCCCATTTCAATTACTAATCTGGATGTGGTCATGCTTGCCTGTGATCCCAGGTATTCAGGTAGTAGTAGTATGAACACTCTTCAGGATAACCGAGGCAAAAGAGAAAGTGGGGGAAGACAGAGGGGGGGGGTGTTCAAAAAATAAAGGAAAAAGGGGAAAAGTATTACTCAAGTGCTAATCAAAAGGCTCTGTGTTCAAGCCCCAGTACCGAAAATAAGAGCCACGGCGATAATTTGTAAACCGTTGCTTGTAGCGCTTTGATCAGAAGCAGCCAGAGGAGAAAGCATAATGACAGTTTCCTAAGGGAGGGAAATCTCGTATTTGTCCATTACTTTCACAAACTCTCATCCAAACGGAAACCAAATCAAACACTAGGGGAAGCAGAAGGCCCACTCTTGCAGCTGCTGGGCTGTGCACAGTCAGCCATGAATTCTTGTCTGGACCTCTTCCCTTGGCTATTTGAATACAGGAAGGCCAGTCTTCTTCCGGGGTGGGGGTGGAAGAGAGGCCCCACATCCATCTCCACCTCTGTGTTTATCTTCAGCTAAGTGGGAAACAGGCTTCAGCATCAAAAACACTCAGGAGCAGGACTTCTACGTGACCCCAGAGACGACCGTGCGGGTGGCCATGATGAACCGAGAGGACCAGTTTGACTACTTCCTGGACCAGAACCTGGCCTGCAAAGTGGTGGGTGTCCCCTACCAAGGCAATGCCACGGCACTGTTCGTTCTCCCCAACCCGGGCAAGATGGAGCAGCTGGAGAATGGGCTGAATGGCAACACACTGAAGAAGTGGCTTCGCATGTTCACCAAGAGGTACTTACGAGGGTACTCCCGGGCCAGCCCAGTGCTACCCATCTCCAGGAAGACGCCTGGCCCCGGGCCCCCACTGTGGTCCTACCAAGAGCTCAAGCAGCATAAATCCAGGCATTTCATAAGGGCCCATGGGCCCTGCTGGAGGAACCAGAGCTGAAAGCTAGCTTTCCCAAGAGGCTCTCGGGCAGGCAGTGTCCTTTGAGGTCAAACCAAGTCCATGTCCACAGCATAGGGAAGCCCATCTTAGACAACAGGCCAGAGCAGCAGAAGAATCTGAGAGGAGCTGACTGGAAGTTGTTCCATGAGCCAATGAACACTCCAAAAGTGTGCCCTTTTCTTGCCAAGCTCTGAGGCTCATGCCTATAATCCAGGCTACTCAGGAGGCTGAACGCGAAGGATGATGGTTTGAAGCCAATCTAGGCAGGAAAGTCTAAAAGACTCTTAATTCCATTGAAGCACCCAGAAAATAAAAAACAAACAACCCATACAAGAGCTACGGTTCAAGTGATAGAGTGCTAGCCGTAAGAACAGTACCCAGGTCCTTGGTTCAAGCCCCAGAACCAGGAGCGGGGAGGGGGAGGCATTTTCTTACCTGGGTATTAGTGGCTCATACTGTAAGCCTACTATTTGGGAGATTAAGAAAGGGTCTCAAGACCTTTCGTGAATCCATAGCTGAGAGCAATGGCTCACACCTGCCATTCCCAGCTACCTGGGATACATGGGAGGTTGAGATTGGAAGGATCATGGTGCCACTTCAGCTCAGGTAGAAAAAAAAAAATCCCTGAGACTCCATCTCCACAAGAAGAAGCTTGACATAGTGACTTGAGCCCGTGCTCTAAGAAATGATAAAAGCTCTCAGCTCAGCCATGTGCCCAGGTGGGAAGCGAGACTTTATCCTAAAAATAATGGGAGAAAAAAATATCCAGAGCTGGAGGCATCCAGTAAGCCTAGCAAATATGAGGCCTTGCCGAACACTAAAACTAATACTTCCAAAAAAAAAGTTTTGTTTTGATTTTTGCTGTTTGTTTTTCTCCTCAGGGAACTCCGGCTTTACCTTCCCAGGTTCTCCATTGAGGGATCATACCAGCTAGAGAAAATTCTGCCCAGGCTGGGGATCAGTGACGTCTTCTCCTCCCATGCGGACCTGTCAGGCATCACTGACTATCCCAACACCCAGGTGTCAGAGGTGCGTCCAGAGACTCTTGAGTACTGGCTGTCAGACCATCCCATCCCATCCCATCCCACCCATCACATTCCATCTCACCCCTTCCCATCCTATCCCACACCAACCCCTCTTATCCTACCCCAACTTAGCCCATCCTATCCCACCCCTAGCCCAGCCCAGCCCAGCCAATCTCTTCCTCCTTTCCCTAGAGAACAAAAATGTTCCTCTAAGTCTTATCCTTTTTGCAGTAGAAAGCCATGTCTACCCTACAGGAAAGGGATCCGATCTCAAAATCTGGGGCATGTTTATTTTTTCCCTAGATATGTGACCTCCAGTGAACCCTTGAGTTTCTGAGCCTTTCTCTTGCCTCTAAAATCAGAGTCATATGTCATTCTCAGATGTCACAAAGCTCAATGGCTGACATGCTTAGCTGCCTCCAGGCAGTGTCTGGTGCAGGACACCTGTTCAATGATTCCATCTCCTACCATTTCATTGCTCAGGGTGGTGGTGCTTTCGTGTGGAGTCCCACATGATTTCAGACCTGATTTCCGTGTCTATGTCAGTTCTTGGAAAGACTCCCCCAGCCTCTGTGCTCCTCCTGCAGATGGTGCACAAAGCGAAGGTGGAAGTGGACGAGGCCGGGACGCAGGCAGCCGCAGCGGCAGGGATGATCTTCACCTTCCGATCAGCCCAGCTGAGTCCACCAAGGATAATGTTTGACAGACCCTTTTTGATACTCATCCAGGAGAGCAAGAACATCCTCTTCCTTGGGAAAGTGGTCCGCCCCTGAGAGGGCACTGCTCCTGAATGCCCCAGGCCTCCATAACAGTGCTCATAGGAGAGCCCAGGAGTATGTTACGGGCCATCTGTCTGCTGGTAGCCAGTGATTCACATAGGTTTAGTTGCAGAATGAGGTGCCATAGATCGTAATGCTGTCAATATAATTGCTTCCTCTGACATACAGCAAGGAGACCTGGGTGATTAGGACAACATCGGTCTTTCCTTTCCCTTTGGCCAGTGAAGATTAGCATGGAGGCCTAGAGAGGTCCAGGCTCACACTGGACCTTAGTGGCACAGACAGGCTCAGAATCCAGGGCCATTGATGCTCGGGGCCACAGAGTTCTTCCAGAGAGTGGGCCTAGCAGATGGGGGCCACCAGAATGCACCTGTGGAAGCCTAGCCCCCACCTATCAGCCAACAGCTCTCAAGTCATCATGGTTTGGGAGGAACTCTGGAATGGAGGTCTGAGATGGGGTCGTTGTGCCAGCCTGGTCCAGATGTGTGATGCTGGTATAACCCAATCCGTGTGCAATCCTGACTTTCCCCACATTCTGAGAAGGATCAACACAAGAATCCTATCCAAGGATCCTTGAAACATTAAAGGCTGAGCTGCATCACGGCAGTCATGGCTGCCTCCAGTCCACTCATAAGCTATCCATCCATTAAGCATGGCAGCTGGGCATCGTCTGTTGAGCCCATCATGCTGAGGTCAGTGCAGGATCACAATGTCCCTAGAATGAAGGCATCGGCTCTTATCAGCTCAGAGGTCTTTTGTAGACAGTAGGCTCTCAATGAGAGACACTGGTGATTCGCTTCCTGAATTTCACTTTGTAAAAACAATAAAGCATTTGCAAAGACTGGGTCGTGTTGTCCCTATGGAGGCAGCTGCAGGCATGGTGACATTCATGAGTTGGTGCAGGCTGCCACCTGGGTGCCCACATTTACCCCTCACGAGGCAAGTCACTGCTACATTTATTTTGTGTGCATGGGGAAGGCAACGAGTGGAATGATTAGGCAACTGACCCTGCTGCATGGCTTCACACTTGGTAGAGCCACCATCGGATGACTCTGCTGGGATGGGGAGGTGCTCAGGTGTGTCTTGAACATAGCAGCCTGTGGTTAAAGCAGACCGGTTCCCTCTGTTCTCTTACTAGGTCAAGAGGTGAATGGATGGATGAGTGACCCCTCCTTCACTCACAGTCCCCTGATCAGGCGCCCGCAGAGCGTCCACCTATCCACCTCATGCTTCCTCTCATGCTTTCCATCCCAGGGGCTGGACTGCATTCAAGAAAGAAGCCCATTTGATGTTACAAGGTCGGAACCCCAGGTTTTTATTGCCCTCCAAAGTTCAAAGCACCATGAGTGGGCCATCGTACAATGGCCACTTCGCATTTGTGAGATCATTTCTCCCTCAGAAACCTCAGCAAGATCTACTGATGACTTTCCTAGAAGAAGACAGCTGGCAATCACATCATGTTTATCTTTGTGCTTTGAGCCCAGGATGGCTCTCCAGGATTGAGTCTTCCTGTGAGGCCACCCCACATGGGTGTACCTTTTCCTTGCATAATGGCTGGTCTTTCTTGGCAAATGTTCTCTTCCTGTTTATTCAACCAGTCCAAGGTCAGGGGTATGTCCTGCCTATAGAGAAGATCAAATTCCAGTGGTGTCTAAATTGGTCTCAACAAACAGGAAGAAAACAACTACTGTAGTGCAGGACAGCTGGGGTCAGTGCATTTGCTCTCTGTTGTATGTTGTACATCGGTCTGTCCTGTGCATTGTTACAGGATAATCAGCTCAATGTCTGTACGGCAGAAGAGAGAGATTGAGCTTGTTTTAAAGAAGACCTGAATAGACAGGAAGTGGAGGAAGAGGTAGAAGAAACCAGCTGGAAAGAGCGTGAGATGAGTGAGGCCTGGGGTAAGGGGATTTCAGACACTCTGCACCAGTGGAGCCAGTATGAAGCAGAACAAAGGTATAGGAGACGAGTTGTGCTGATGGTGCAGCAACAGTGAACCTGGACCTGAGGCCATCACTTTATCTATCCTTCATCACTATGGCCTTGGTTTGCCATCCACACCAGGGACAAGGGGCCTTGTACCCTTTCCTGTTACTTCTTCATTTGCACCTCAGCAAGTACCTCTAGACTCATCCCTCTAAGTGGCTGCTTTCAGCATCTTCTCCAAGGTCCCATCACATTCCCAGGCCTGATCTCATCCATGGAGGGACCTCGTTAATCACTAGGATCTTGTGCTTTAGGCACTAAATCTGTTTCCTAAGGTTGCTATGGCAAAACACGACAGCCAAGGTCCAGAAGCCAAAGAAACAGACTCACAGCCAAGACCAAGTTTCCAATAAGTAAGGACTGGTTCTTCCTTAGGCCTCACTCCTCAGCTTATGGATAGCTGCTACCACTCATACCCTCCTATGGTCTTTCTGTTGTGGGTATCTGCATCCAAATTTTATCTTATCCAGATAAGAGATTCAGGATCAGGGGCATGGATTAGTGGTAGAGTGCTTGCCTAGCATGCATGAAGCCCTGGGTTCAATTTCTTGGTACCATATATGCAAAAAAAAAGCCAGAAGTGTTGCTGTGACTCAAGTGGTAGAGCACTAGCCTTGAGAAAGCCCAAGAACAGTGCCCAGGCCCTGAGTTCAAGCCCCAGGACTGGGAAAAAAAAAGATATGAGAGCTAGGTGCTAGTAGGTCTGAGAATCACCATTCGCTGCCAGCCCCAGCACAAGAGTCCATGAGACTCTTACCAACCAAAAATGGAAAGTGGTGCTGTGGCTCAGTAGTAGAGTCCTAGTCTTGAGCTGAAGAGCTCAGGACAGTGCCCAAGGTCAGAGTTCAAGCCCTATGACCTATCAAAAAAAAAGGAAAAAGATGCATAAAGTTCATCTTTTGAGGCAAGGATGCACTGATATTCAGGTCTGGGTTTAAATAAACACACCATGAGAAAAGAAGATGTTACACTATGCCAAAAAACCCCACAGACATCCAGGCACAAAGAACAAAGGAAGGTTTATTGCCGGCAAAGGGGCCAGCAAGACCCCTTCTCATAAGAGAGACATGCCAGCTATTAACCTGTATAACCTACTGGAGCTAGGAGGGGCTAGGAGGTGGGAACCTGGGTGTGGATGGGAGAGCCAGGGGCTCCATCTGACAGGCTAGGATTTATAGCTGCTCCCCAAGTGGCAGGTAAGGAGTCTTGCAGCTTCCCCAACTTGAAGGTCCCTCTAAAGGGATCTTGTTGCCTTGTATGGTTGTAACTGCTATCTCAAGGTAAAAGGGAAGGAGGCTGCTATTTACTGCCTTTACTGAATGGGCCAGGTGTTACCTAAAAAAAGAGCATGTTAAGCCATGGGAAAGGAGCATATTGTGCTAACATTCCCCCCTCTTTGAATGAGAGCACCAGGTCAGGAGTATGGACAAAGATCATTTTTTTCTGGCGCTACTTCCTGCTGAGAAGGAGGCAAAAGCGTGAGAGGCCTACATACAGATTACTAGGGACATAACCTCAGGTTGACAAATTTCCTTTCCTGAGTTTATGTGACTGGTGTCAGTCACAAATTTACTGCCAGTTAAGGCTTTGAGCAGATACAGGGGGTTGAGAGTTTCTTTTTAAATTATCCCCCACATTTGATAATCTTATCTTATTTATTTATTTATTTAGCCAGTCCTGGGGTTTGAACTCAGAGCCTAGGCACTGTCCTTGAGCTTTTTCAAAGCTAGCGCTCTACCACTTGAGCCACAGCACCATTTCCAGCTTGTGTGTATGTCATTCTAAGGAATCAAACCCAGGGCTTCATGGATGCTAGACAAGCACTCTACCACTAGGCCACCCTCTAGGACTGATAACCTTAGCTTTTTATTGCCCACTATCACAGATGACTGGCAAGTTCCTGCCCAGTTAGTAAGTAGACAACTATGGGCATTAGAAAAGCATGCTTATGAACTATTTTCCATGACCTCCCAGCTCTGATTAATTTTTGAAGGCCCAAGCACAACTAACACCATCTCTGTCATCTGAGCAGTTGGATGGCTGTTAACTTCCTCTGGATGTCTGTTGCCTTTGTCCCAAGAGTGTCTTTTCCACACTGGAATAAATGCCCTGTTGGCACTTCCCTTGGTCAGTCGCTTGGCCTGAACTCAGGGCTGGAGTGCTGTCCCTCATCTCTCCAGCTCAAGGCTAGAATTCTGCTACTTTGAGCCTTCAAGCAAGCACCTCCTCTTTCCAGCACTCTGTTGGTCAATTGAGACAAGAGTCTCACGGGAACTTTTCTCTGTCTGGGGCTGGCTTCAAGCCTTAGTTTTCAGATCAATGAATCTTTACAAAAAGGCCACTCTACTTCTAATTAAAATCAACCAAGGTGGTCATTAGTGAAATGAGGCACTTCACCTAAGAGGAGCCATGATAGAGCTGGGAAGCTATGCTAGCAATTGCTAGGGTAAACTTGTAAAACCCCCAGTTTAAAAAAGAAAAGAAAAGGAAAAGAAAAAGCAGAGGATGTAGCTTGTGGGCTGCTAACCCTGGAAAATGAATTTAACACTCACACACATTTTGCTAATAATCTGTTATTTCACTTCTGTACTCAGCTTGACTTACATAGTGTTGGGAAGCTAAAAAATTCTACCCCTTCTCCCCTGTTTGGGGGGACATAAAATCCCCAGCTTGTAGTTGCTCAGAGATTTTTCTGGGTTCCTGATACCCAGAAGTAGTCCCAATTGGTTATAATTGGCTATTCGTTTTTGCTACTAACAAATTACTTCATAATTAAGATGGATATTGAGGGGCTGGGAGTTTGGCCTAGTGGTAGAGTGCTTGCCTAGCATGCATGAAGACCCGGGTTCGATTCCTGGGTACCACATACATAGAAAAAAGCCGGAAGTGGTGCTGAGGCTCAAGTGGTAGAGCTCTAGCCTTGAGAAAGTCCAAGGAAAAAAAAAAAAAAAGATGGATATTGAGTCTGCAGTCTGTTCCCTAGAGATCCTTGACTCATTTACATTTGGAGTCCTCAGTGAGATCCCTAGGGATCTCAGACCAGATTCAGAGGCCAGATATGAGAATCAGGAAGGATCCTGGAGGAGCTGGTGGCTCCTTAGTGGAGTGGGTCCTGACACTGGTGTGAGACCTGTGGACAGTCCAAATTCTTGCTGAGCATTACAACCCTGCTTTCTGATAAAGTATCTGTCTGTAGAGCACAATACGGCCAGGTTGGACATGACCGTAGATCTCGTGCCAGGATAGAGAGGGAGACATCACCCTATTTCCTCAGCAGAGTTGTGTGAATGCATGGTGGCCACCTACATTTTGTCTGGAGTTGAGTTTGTCTGTCTGTCTTTCTGTTTGGTTTTGTGTATTTCTGTCTTTAAAAAAAAAAATTCATGGACCAGAAGTTTGGTCTAATGGTAAAATGCTTGCCTAGCTTCCGTGAAGACCTGGTTCTATTCCTTGGTACCACAAATATAGAAAAAAAGCTGGAAGTGGTGCTGTAGCTCAAGTGGTAGAGCTCTAGCCTTGAGAAAGCCCAAGGACAGGACTCAGGCCCTGAGTTCAAGACCCAGAACTGGCAAAAAATTTTTTTTAATTCATGGGTACCAGTTCCAGTTCCCCAAAGATCCCCAAATTTCAGGAATTGATTTGAGGTGAGCATCAGTTACAGTGACCTGCTCGCTTGCTCTCTGGGCAAATCAACAAGCTTCTGTGAACTTAAATTCAATGCGGATGGCCTGCAGAAGGGACCTGGGATGCCCAGATTGCATGGGACGGTTGGAAATGTGTGACTGGGGGACTCAAGGATTTTGTACACAAGAATGTATATAAACATATTTAAGATAAAACTATTAGCATACTGTAAAAAAATTAGTTTAAGCTTAAGTTTTTAAAAAAAATCCTGATTTGGGTGTTATCAAAAGTCTTATGGGATTGTTGCACTATTTTAAAGAGGAAATTTGGGTCATGCACAGTAGCTCATGTCTGTAAGCTACTCAGGAGGCTGAGAGGATCAAGGTTCAAAGCCAGCCCAGCCACAAAAGGACCTGAAACTCTTATCTCCAATTAACCTCTAGAAAATGTGAAGTGGGTAAGGCAGTAGCCTTGAGCTGAAGAGCTCAGGGACGGTGCCCAGGCGGAGTTCAAGCCCTATGACTCACAAAAAAAAATTATTTTTAAAAAATAGAGAGGAAATTTGGTTAAAAAGTTTTCTAAGGAGGCGGAGAGTGTGGCCTAGTGGTAAAGTGCTCACCTAGCATGCATGAAGCCCTGGCTTCAATTTCCCAGAACCACATACACAGAAAAAGCTGGAAGTGGCACTGTGGCTCAAAGTGGTAGAAAACCTTGAGCAAAATGTGTCCAAAGACAGTACCCAGGCCCTGAGCCTAAGCCCCTGGACTGGCAAAAAAAAAAAGGAAAAAATAAGAATAGATGGACTCATTGATTTAAACTGTTGAAAATGGAGGCTTCTGGAGAGATTGGATGAGTGGTAGGAAGAGGAAATCCAAATGAAGAGAACCCCTGCAGAGATGGTTGCTCTCCTCTTCCTCTGCCCTTCACTATTATACAGTTTGTTATTTGATGTGTAGGGGAGTGGCTGGACCTGACCTAAGGAAATAAGAAATTTGAGCCTGGGGCCTTACATCCCTTGTTCTAAGTGGAGGAGCTGGATCTACAGGGCTCTAGGAGGTGCTATCTTAGATGAGCTTTGTTTCACTTTTTAGTAAATTCCCTTCGTTTTCACAGTCCATGAGCACAGTGCTCGACAGCATCCTGTATACTTGGTGCCTGCAGAATCCACAGGAAGGCAGTGTCTAGGGAAGGCAGAGGAATGAGACAGAAGAAGCCTGGCTTCATGACAAAGGATCCACAATAGCAATCCACTTTAGCAAGTCTCTGGCTTCCATTCAACTAAAGAACATCATTAAATATGTATTCAACCCCCTTCTTGAATACTTGTTTGTTAAACGTGACATTTGAAATAGGATGTAAAAATCAATGTTACTAAAATCTTTAAAAAATAAAGCAGCGAAATAATCTCAAAAAATATGTATTCAACCATGACAATATTTGAAGATCTAAAGAACATAAAGTTATTCACAGAGGGATGGAGCCAAAACTGTGTTTATGATGTGTGTGTGGAGAGAGAGAGAGAGAGAGAGAGAGAGAGAGAGAGAGAGAGAGAGAGAGAGAGAGAGAGAGAGAGAGAGAAGGAGGGAGAGCTGGTAGTGTGTATTGAATTCAAGATCTGGGCACTGTTGCTTAGTTAGCTTTTTCACTTGGGATTCTACCACTTGAGCACAGCTTCACCTTTGGCTGTTTGCTGGTTAATTTAGATAAGGGTCTCACAGACTTTCTTTCCTGGGTGAGCTCCAAACCACAATCCTCAGATTTCACACTCTTAACAATGAGGATTACAGACCTGAGCCTCTGGTTCAAAGCCTCGTCTATCTCAGTGCTCGTCTATCTCAGTGCTCGTGCCACAAAACAGCACATTCCTCCCTATGCTGGTTCTACCTTCCATCTTTGACATAAAGAGGGCCAAGCAAGGACTTCAGGTCATTTGTCGGGGGGTCACACAAGCCCCCTTGGGCCTAAGCTATCAACTTTCTACTAATCCAGAGGTTTCCACACCTGACATTGTGGAGCCTGTGGTTCTACCGAGGTTTCTCAGGAGCTGTCATAGGCGGAAGCCCAAGACAGTCCCAAGATAAAGATGACCTGAAATTCAAAGTTACTCAGAGTAAAGCAGCAGGAGAGGATGAAGGCCAAGGCAAAAGAGGCCCCAGAGCCTAGCAAGAGCTCTCTGGACACATTGCCTTCCAGCTCTGGAGGTGCACGTTGGGGGAAGGGCAGAGCCCTGAGGCCTACCACCCCTGGGGAGGGTGCCCTGATGTCTCTGAATGCACATGGAGAGACATAGCACACACACACACACACACACACACACACACACACACACACACACACATACACAGTCGCAGATGTTTCTGTTGTTACTTTTTGAAAAAAAATATATTTAAGTAGTTGTACAAAGAGGTCTCAATTCAACACATCAGTTTACGAGTAGTTTATCTTGATCTATGTCACCCTCCCATCATTCTCCCAAACACAGTTACTTTTAAAAAGTGACTTAGAAATTAACCAAAACGTGAGTTGCCTATCTCTCCTGTCTTTCTTCATAGGGGCAAGGTTTACCCATGTGCCTCCATGAACACATCATAAACAGAAAGCGTATTAAGGAGACACTGGTTGGGGGGGGGCTGTGATGGTTGTTTTTTTTTTTTTTTTTTTGCCAGTCCTGGGCTTGAGCTCAGGGCCTGAGCACTGTCCTTGGACTTTCTCAAGACTAGAACTCTACCACTTGAGTCACAGTGCCACTTCTGGCTCTTTTTCTATGTATGTGGTACTGAGGAATCAAACCCGGGCCTTCGTGCATGCTAGGCAAACACTCTACCACTAGGCCAAACTCCCAGCCCTGTGATGGTTGTTTTTAAAGAACAGGACATAGGGGGCAGAAGGGAGGTTCCTTTGACTGGATTATCCCGGTAGATTTCCTAAATCCAGGTTACAAGAAATGACCATCTGACCATTTCTCGTCGGACCACAGAGCATTGATTGTCCCTGCCAGCATTTCCTAAGCTGGAGGGTGGAGCTGTTCACAGACATAAATAGCCGTCAGGGTTCACTCCGGAAAACCCAGCACTCCAGGTGGATGATCGTCTCAGCCCTGGACAGCGGCTCTGGGCAGGTAACCCCGAGGTTTGTCACTGGGAGTGAAGGAACCATTTGCTGGTAGATAGCACGGGTTGTGGTCCGGAACCTGGGAAGTGCGGAGGGCACTGTGCCCAGGGCCTTAGGGTGGGACTCAGGGGATAATTCTGGGACTGGCAGGAAGAGGATTCACTTGGATATGTGTGTCTACACCTGCAAAGAGTGCAGGTGGCAGGATGGCAAGATAATGATGCCTGTGGATTCTGTGTGTCTGAGTGGCAGGAGAGAGGAGCTCCAAGCCCAGGCCTGGCACAGACGTCAAGGGTCTGTCAGAAGGGGGATTGTGGAAGTAGGCCTCCTCGGGCAGAGGTCAAAAGCCCCACAGTGATTTGGGGGATTCCACGGTAGTGACTCAGTGGGCTGAGGTCTCCAATTCTCAGTCAGGTTCCCTGCTCAGCCATGAAGAGACAGATAGCTCAGCCACAGAGCCAGACCTCCAGTGTGGAGAGCTGAAATTAACTTAGAGGAAAACCTTATTGTTGAACATTTGCCCAAAGCAGTGGTTGTACCAGAGTGAGAGGAAACAAACACTAGAGGCAACCAAGCCACCACTGTCCCCAGGCTTGTCCGAAGGACCTCCTGAGGATGGGCCCCTTGCCTCTACTCCTCTTCCTCTCTCCTTCTTCCTCTTTCCCTCCCTCCCTCTCCCTTTGTCTCCCTCCTCTCTCCTCTCCTCTCTCCTCCCCCACCCCTTTCCTTTCCACATCTCCCCTCTAATGGCTTCTCCCTTGTCTTCCCTTCCCCATCTCTCCCACTTCCCGCTCTCTCCCTCCTTCATTTCTGTCTGTCCTTCCTCTCCCCTCCTCCCTTCTCTGAATGCCAGGACAGAGCTGGCAGAGGTTGGCAGTGAGGAATTGTGTTTGCTTTGGACTTGGGTCACTTGTGCACAGATCCAGGCTTATGTGGAGGAGAAGACTGTGGAGGACACCTCGGGGGGCCAGCACAGGACATGCTGCAGTGAGGTGGGATCTGAGGCCCACGGGGGTTTTCTGAAAGCTGCGTTCTCCTCACCAGAAGGCCTTTCCAGGCTGAAGGTGGAAATAACTGACCATGCACAAATCTGGCAGGGCTGGAAAGAATGTTCCATGGCCCCTGGGTCTTCTTGCCAACTGCAAATTGACAAACATGGCTGGAGCTATGAGGACTCCAGGCCCAGCCAAGCAGGTTTATGTGTTGTTCTCAATGAATCTGCACAACATGGAGGCACTGGCCTGGCCTGGCTTAGCCCCGACCCCTCCCCTGGGAAGGGGTACTCTTGGATCATCTGGGGAGAAGTAGGATACAAAGAAAAACAACTTCCTCCTTTCTATTTTTTTTCCCCTGGCTCTGCCTGCCATGCTGCAGGAGGAAGGAAAAGCCATTGTGATGAGACAGGTTTTTACTCATCTCCAGCAACTCCATTCCCTTGCTGTGTGACCTTGGGCAAGCCCCTTCCCCTCTCTGTGCCAAGTGCACACACCCACACTCACACCCACTACACACACACACACACACAAAGTAGCAATACTTTCCTCTTGGAGTAGAAAGAAATACAGGATGTGTTGAACAACCGGTACAACACCTTCTAGAACCTTCCACAGGAGATCACACAGCCAACTGGGGGTGCAGGGACAGGATGCAGGCAGAGCGGGAGGTGATTCTCTCAGGCTTAAAGGACTCTTGCTTTTCAGGATGAAGCAAATTTCACTGGTCCTGGTTCTGGGCCTCTTGGTAGCCGTGCTCTGCCACCCGGATGGCACACTGGATGGGGAGAGCCCGGTCCAGGACGAGGGTACACAGGTGCAGATGCTCAACACTGTTGCCTCTAGCAACGACAAATTCGCCTTCCACCTCTACAAGCTGTTGGTCTCAAAGAGCCCTGGTAAAAATGTCATCTTCTCCCCCACGAGTATCTTCATTAACTTGGCCTTCCTGGGTCTGGGGGCCCGGGGAACCACCCTGGCAGAGATCCTGGAAGGCCTTCAGTTCAACCTCACGGAGACTCCCGTGGCTGACATCCACCAAGGCTTCCAACACCTCCTTCAGTTGCTCCGCCAGCCCGGGGATCAGCTGCAGCTCCGTGTGGGCAACGCCATGTTCATCCAAGAGCAGCAGGAGGTGCTGGCTGCCTTCCTGGAAGACGCTCGCGCTCTGTACTCGGCCCAGGTGATCACCACCAACTTCCAGCAGCCTGCAGCTGCTGAGAAGCTCATCAACGACTTCATCAGGAACGAGACCCAGGGGAAGATCGTAGACCTGGTCCGGAACCTGGACCCCCAGACAGCGATGATCCTGGTGAATTACATCTTCTTTAAAGGTGAGCACCTGGCTTGGGGTTGGGAAGAGGCAGAGTTCTGAGCTTTCAGGGTCACCTATGTACCCTGGAGAGGAAGTGCCACACAGGCCCCAGGCTCCATCCATCCCATACACGTCTTCATGGGGGTTGGGGTGCCTCGTGAACCACACTAATCTAAACTTGCCCAGTGGACAAGGCACCAGCCCTCCTTGGAAATCCCTCCAGAGTGGGAGAGATCCACACCCCATCCTAAAGAGTCACTACAAGACACAGTGGGAAGGCCACCAGCCCAGGCAAGCCTGACACCTCTGCCCTGCACATGTAGGAGGGGTTCTGTCTCTGCTGGGAACAGGGCTCTGTCTGTGGTGGGGATCCAGATGGGGGCAGAGGGCCATCTGCATGGGGAAAGACATGGAGGTCTCTAAGGAGACTGGCCCCCTGAAGTTGTAGAACTTTGCTCTTCTCTGGCACAGTCCCCATGGGGGAAGAGCCTCTGGGAGGACCAGGCCCACAGTCTGGGGTCCCTGGATTCTGATCCCATTGATAGGAACCTGGCAATGCCAGCCTCAATCAACTGGGCATGTAGGGACAACTTTGGCCTGAAGGACAGTACCTGTGACCCAGCCTGGACCAGGATGACTGACAGGGGAGGAGGGAGAAAGCATGGCTGACACCACCATGCTGTGGGTCACAGGTGGCTATGACAGGAGCCCATTCTTGCCCACAGGAACAATACTCACCTGATTTCCCACAGATCAGGGAGCCACCTTAAGAGCCCAGAAGTTGAAATGGGAAACCCAATCCCACTGTGACATGGCTGGGGTTGGGTCTGAGGTGGACCTGGGATAGCCCAGAGCAGAAAACTGGGAGGTGCTTAGAGTACAGACAAGAAGCCAATTAAGTCATCAAGAGACAAGCACAGAGGGAGGAGGCTAGAGTTAGGAGAGAGGACGGGGTCCTGCCTGGGCCCACAGCCACCATGGTGAAGAATGGCCAGAAAGACTGAAGTGATCGCCAGGGGTCCCTTTACTGGCCCCTCACCAATTTGCAGGTAGGCCTCAGTCTCTGTCTTTCTATTAAGTCCCACAAACCATTGGCAGGGAGACAAGAGATTTAGGGTGCAGGGTGTGGGGGTTGTTGTAGGTATACATCCTACAATGTCTGTGACTCATAATTACTCTCTAGACATTGCTCATTTTCTAGAACCAGTGCTTCCCTGCGTCCCCCAATCTCTAGCACCTTCTGTTGTCCTGCCTTCCCCCCACCCCCCACTTCCTCTAACCCTCATGTCTTTTGTGGACCCCAACTGACTTCTCATTTAACACAATAACCGTGTCTTGCTTCCATAATCCCCTTCCCATTCCAGATGTATGGAGCTCTCCCTAACCCCAAGGACTTTTTCATTTGCCAAAGTATTTCTCCAAACCCATTCAGGGGCCCCCCGCTAGGAGGGGCGATGGGTAGCTGTGGACAGCCTCTGGCAGTCACTGTTCCGAAGCCTGGCTGAGACAGTGTGCTCCTAATCTGTGATTGATTGCTTGCCTTTAGCCAAGTGGAAGAAACCCTTTGACCCCCATGAGACCTTCAAGTCCAAGTTCTACTTGAGCAAGAGTCAATCAGTGCAGGTGCCCATGATGATGGCTGAGGACCTGACCGTACCCTACTTCCGGGACGAAGAGCTGTCCTGCACCGTGGTGGAGCTGAAATACACAGGCAATGCCACTGCACTCTTCATCCTCCCCGACCAGGGCAAAATGCAGGAGGTGGAGGCTAAGCTGCTCCCAGAGACGCTGGGCAGGTGGAGGGAGAACCTGAAGCCAAGGTGTGTTTGCCTCACAGGATGACTCCCCAAATGCCTGGCTCACCCAGACTCTGTGTCTCTGGTCTCAGGGCCCTAGATGTGTCTGATGCTCAGGGGTAAGAAAGTCATATAGGGACCAGAGGAATCTGGGGTTATTTTGCCCCTGCTGCCTGGCCTGCTGGTTTATCTTCCTTAGTGGATGACATCAGAACAAGGAGATGAGGCTCCATGGCCTCTGGCATATTCTAAATCCATGAGCAATTTTCAAGTCGATCCCAACTCGAGTGTGTGGATAAAGGTAGAAAGAGATGGAATACTTGGGTCTGTTGAGGGCAAAGAGAATCAGGCTCCAAGAATTAGCTGTGCACAGGTGCGCTGCTATGTTGGTCGAGGACCCATTCGTTCCAAGTCTGCTCTAGCTGAGTGATTACTTTAAGACCGACTAAGCTGGGCACTGGTGGCTCATGCCTGTCATCCTGACAGCGAGGGAGGCTGAGACCTCAGGATCAAGGTTCAAAATCAGCCCAGGCAAGAAAATCTATGAGAGTCTTATTTCCATTTAACTCCCAAAAGGTTGAAAGTGGAACTGTGGCTCAAGTGATAGAGCCGTTACCTTGATCTCAGGGACAGGGCCCAGGCCCTGGGTTGACGGCCAGGACTCGCACATACCAAAAAAAAATAAATGCTTACTAGTTGCCAGGCATAGATTTAGATCCTAAGATTATATTAGACACAAAAGCACAATTTTCGAATTTCCTGTCCTGGGAAACTTATCTTGTAGTGGAGAGAAGGGGGGTTGGGGAGGGAGAGAAAGAAAGAAACATAAATCAATAAAGCATTTGGTGAATTAGAAAGTGAGAAGTGGGAAGGTCCAAGGGTCCAGGAAGCTGGAGCTGAAGCTAGAGGGATTTGTAATTGTTAAATAGCATGGCTGCAACATGAGGTGCAAGAGTCCACAGGTCAGAGGTGACAGGCAGTGACCGAGTCATGTGGGAGTTAGGAAAGTGACCAAATCAAGGAACAGCCAGCACAGAGCCTCTTAGCCTAGCATATGGGTTTTTAACCCTCTGCTGGAAAGCTGCAGTCTAGGAAGTGAGGAGTGAGAAAGAGGTCAGGACCGTACCGAGCCATGGAGAACCCTGGAAATCCCTGACCTTTTTCCTCTGAGGTTTTCTGGGAGTGATGGACCTGGATGCCTGGGTACCTGGTGGAGACCAGATTGCAGGAGAGATTGGAGAGGCCAGCCAGGGGTGAGCCAGGAGCTCAGGCAGAGCCCGTGAGGGCAGCATTTCACGAGGGACCCCTAGTGTATGAGTAGGGGTCGAATCCTGGATAAATCTAAGTCCAGGCCATAGAGCCAAACTAATATTGAAGGAAAGCAGGACAGAGAAGTCATTCTGGGCCTAGGCCCTGCAGCAGGACACGGGGAAACATGGCTACTACCCTTCTCTACGGCCCAGTTTCCTGCTGAAAAGAGAGGAGATCATGGCCCGGCTATCCTGGTCCTTAAAAGGCAATGATTGGAATTCTGTGAGGTGACAGATGTGAAGGGCTCTTCATAAACCAAAAAGGTAGGGACCTGCTTCTGTATTAACCTAAGGCTCCAGCCACTGCTAAGAAATCGGGGCATCTCCTGAGGCTCCCGATTCCCAGGAGACCCCAGGACCTGTGGTTCCACCCCACTCCTTCATTTACTCCCTCTAGCCTCTCTCCTCCCTTCATCTCCTCATAGCACTACGGAACAGGGCTCAAGGAAATTTTGCTCAGGGTGGAGAAGTGAAGTGAAGTCACCCAATGTCTTCCATGTACAAATCACTGGTCTGCAGGTGCCCAGCCCACAGTGGCACTCAATAAATGCTGTTCATTGTGTCAATCGATGAGTGCAAGGAGGTACAGCCCCCACCCACCTAGGAGATATAAGCTCCTTCAGCAGCCCTGAGGCCAGGCAGGTGGTGACCAGAGCACTTAATTGGAGAGGGGTGGGAAGAAAAATAAAACAGAGAGTTACTTCACACTGGAAGATGCCACCTTGTGCCCTGAGAATTTGCTGTCTAGCTCACCCCAGCCCTTAGAGAGGGGACGGCTCATAGAAACTATCATGGATGGTTTCAGAGCCCCAAGCCCTCTCTCCAATGCCTCCTCCTCCAGAAACACTTTCTGTTGTCTGTGAAGAAGGTAGCTGTGTGCCTGCCCTTGTGAGGTGCTGTGGGTAAAGGCCCCTTCACCGAGCTAAGTCTCAGGAAGGCCTTGAGCAGACTTAGACAGGGTTCCAGCCCCACCCTGGCACACTTGGTGGCATATCTGGATACTTGCAGGTGTTGCCAGACAGTTACAGAGCTAAGAAGAGCAATGCAAGCAAGGGAAGAGATGAGATCTTGGAGGGACCCACACAGCCTGTACTGAGAGATGGGGGGCTAAGACATGTGGTGTTCACTTGTGTTTATTTCTTCTTCTCCAGGGACATAGATGAACTCTACCTGCCCAAGTTTTCCATCTCGGGCAGCTATAAACTGGAGAACATTCTTTCCCAGCTGGGCATCAGGGAAGCCTTCTCCAGACATGCTAACCTGTCGGGAATCACAACGCGTCACCAACTACAGGTCTCCCAGGTGAGCTGTCAGTATCCAGCTGTTCATGCTCCATGCCTGGGCTTGAATGGACCCGTGAACGTTCAGGGAGAGGGCTCATGAATGTGTACCAGCACCTCCATTTCCCAACATCCAGCTACCCGCCCTGGGCTCCCCCACCCCCAAGAGAGCCAGGCGACTGCCCAGCTCCTCCTCCTGTCACAATGCAATGTCAACTGGTTCCTGCCCTGTCCCACCTCACCCCACCTTGCAACTTGATGCCCCTCGCCTCCCCTCAAGCCCAGCATGGGCAGGAGTCTGGCCTGGGGCTTGAACAGATGCAGGTACCAGGCACACTCTACCATGGTGTCATAGGCCTTCCCCCCTCCTCTTGCTTTGGGCAAGAATCCTTGGCTAGTTTGCAGTACCCAATGGAGTAGTAACACTCAGAGGGAGTGGTGACCAGGATGATAGAGTAAATATGGGTCCCTCCGACTTTATTTCTAGACGCACAGTCGTCAGAACAGAGGGGAAACCCAGCAACACGTCCCTGCCCCCCCCAACATCCTGGGCCCTGAGCTCCTGTCAAAAGGAGTGTGCATGGTGGTCCCAGAATGCAAAGTCTTATGCCATGCAAAATTGTCTGGATCAGCAGCGATGCCCCTGGCCAGCCGGGAGTAGCAGCTTCAGGGTGGCAGCTGAGAGGAAGCTGCTGACAGAAATACACATGTACTGCCCCAGAAGCAACCTCTAGAGGCAATGCGGTTTCTGGGCTCAGACAAAGAAGACCTACGTCAGGGTGCCTCATCTTCACCCCTGTGCCTCTGAGGGAATCTCGTCTGCCTCTGCATCTCAGACTGCAAAAGCAGCTGGCTGGTTAGTGGCAGGAATGGTACAGACAGGCCAGTGGGTGACACAGGGGTGTCCCCTAGTGGCCCTCAGTCTGGCTGCTTCCTCCTGAGCCCCTGGCAGTCATCAGTAACGCTCTGGCCTCCCCACAGGTGATGCACAATGCTCTGCTTGATGTGGCAGAAGCGGGCACAGAAGCTGCCGCCGCCACAGGAAGCAAAATCATCCTCACGTCTGCAAAGCTGTATCCAGTAATTCTGAAGTTAAACAGGCCCTTTCTGATGAACATCTTTAACGAAGGCACGATCCTCTTTATGGGCAAAATAACCAACCCCAAGCAGGCCAAGAGCTCCTAACTGAGCTGTGGGGCTTTCACCAAGGCTCAAGGCTAGACATACAACATGCAGCTTCCTCTCCATGAGCCCAGTGGTCAGAGTTATGCGCTGGGGAGGTGACAGTGACTGTCTCTGTGACAACTACATGGTTCCTCCTGGGGCTCTGGCAGCAATAAACTACCCCCCTGTGCCTGGACACTGTCCCTGAGCCCCTGCCTCTGGATCCCCTTGTTTCTCTTTGACTGACTGTCTCTCCCTCAAAGCCACTCTCCCAAACACCTCAGCAACTCAGCCCCAACCCAAGCTCTGGTCCCTTACGCCTTCCGTTTCAATAGCCTGGTAGCTCAAAGTCAAATCCACCTGGACCAGTCCAGGACTGTGATGGGATTCTGTTGCTCTAGCCACTTCTTCACTCTGGGGCCACCTGGTTCCTTGATCTGAGTTCAGTCTCTCCCTCCCAAGTTCCCCGGGTCACTGTGTTCCCCACTGCTTCTCGCTGGGACTCTGGATCCTGTTCCTACCTGGCACAAACCTCTGGATCTTTCATTCCTGCTGGGACAGCCTTTTTGGGACCCCACTTCAGTCCCCTGCCCCACCCAGTACCTCCAGCTAGTTGGGAGTAGCTATTTCTGAGTTCACAGAATGGCTTCATCTGACCAGAACACCCGTGCAGTAAGCACACCACTGCGGGTTGGCAGGTGCGCCCTCTAGTGACCACAAAGGGGACAGTCACTCACCATGGAGAATGACTAGAACTCTTTTTCCAGCCAACTTGAGATGACTCACTGAGACCCTGCAATGGCCTAGAACCTAGATATTATTATTAATCCAGTCACAGATGAGAATCCGCAGGTAGAGAAACTTGTCATTTCCCCAAGGTCATGGAGTTAGTCGATGCAACCAGTGAGGTGTTATCCCACCCCGAGGGAGGTGAGAAGAACAAGTCGGGGCCACACAGAGTCTGTTGCTGAAGAGTACAGTGTAGCAGAGCTGCTTAGCTCATGGTGGCCAGGAAAAACAGAAAGAGAGGTGTCTTCCTGTCTCTGTTGCATTCCATCCAGTCCCCCCCAGCCTGTGGCATGGTGTCTCCGCCTTTAGAGCAGGCCCCCTCAACTCCTCTCTGGAAACACCATCATAGATATACCCGAAGATGAGCTTTTTTTCCTTCCTCAATGCAGCCAAGCTGACGACCAAATTAACAGTCACATAGTTTAAATGTGCAGAAGGGTAGAGAGTGTTAAGCGTTTTCCATGAGGTATGCTCCACACTTATCCTGGCTCACAGATGCTGCTGTGGAGCACGGGGCCTGGTCATCTAGTGGGTGTGGCTTTCATCCCCTCACCTGGGGCTCAGCAGTGCCCATCTTCTGAGCTCTCCACACAAGGTGAGGTGTTGGCACTGCATTCCACAGGACACACTGAATTCTGACCATTTGGGGGGATGTTCAAGGCTGCCCCAGGCTGACAGTGGTGATTCACCCACAAGGCTCTCTCTCCTTGTTCACGACATCCATCCCTACACTCCACTGGGGACTCGGGGTATGGCTCCAGGTTTGGGGCCACTCCAACCTATTCTTATGACTCAAGATTTTCCAGTGACCTGGGCTTCTGTGAGGACTACAATAACTCATTGACTCATTGCTCCTTTCCCCACTAGAAGAACTTGTTCTCCTGTGTGTCTCCTGTGTATCTCTGTTCTGGCGAGACCTGCACCCCTGCCCTAACTCTGGAAATGGATCCCCCTTAATCTACTGTGAGCTCAGACACTCACAATAAGAAGAGTAGGTGGACCCCCTGTGGTCATCTGACATTGTGCTTTCTGTCCTGTGAGCCCCAACTTCCTGCTGCAAGGAACCTCTGGTGAGCCAGTCCTTGCTCCAGCCCTCAAGAAGCTTACAACGGGAGTTGGAGATGTGGCCCAATTGGTACAGTGCTGGCCAATGAGTGAAAGTATCAAATACCAAGTTTGTGTCCTGGTCTTATACCTAAAAAAAAAAAAAGAAAGAAAGAAAAGAAAAGTAGTAACTGACCTATTGAGGTCGGAGCTGTGGTTCAGTTGGCAGAACATTAGCCAATGAATAAAAACATCAGGTGTTGAGCTGGAGAGAAAGAAAGAAAAAAGGGCTGGGTGGCTCATGCCTGTCTATAATCCTAGCTACTCAGGTGGCTAATATCTGAGGACTGAGGTTCAAAGCCAGCCGGGGCACTAAAGACCATGAGACTCTTATCTCCAATTAACCACTAGAAAACTGGAAGTGGCGCTGTGGCTCAAGGGGTAGTGTGGTAGCCTTGAGTTGAAGAGTTCAGGGACAGCATCCAGGTCCAGAGTTCAAGCCCCACGACCAACAACAACAAAAAGAAAAAGAGAAAAGGAAGGGTGGAGGAGGGGCTGGGAATGTGGCTTAATGGTAGAATGCTTGCCTAACATGCATGAAGCCCTGGTTTCAATTCCTTAGTAGCTCAGGGGCAATGCCCAGGCCCAGGGGTAGAGCGGTAGCCTTGAGCTGAAGAGCTCATGGACAGTACCCAGGCCCAGAGTTCAAGCCCTAGGACTGGCAAAAAAAGAAAAAAGAAAGAAAAAGAAATGAGAGAGAGACACTTTGTTATCTGATATATTGAATTTATTTGTATTTGGTTATTTGAAATTTGATAGGGAAGGGGGGAAAACCAAGACGGGTGTGGGGTGTGGGGGGGGAGGGAAATGGGTACCAAGACATATGAAAGGGTATCAATGTACGTGAATTAATGCACCTTCTATCTGGCAAATATCATGTAACCCTTTTACTAATTACAATTAAAAAACGCAAAAAAATAATAAATAAATAAATAAAGGGGTTTTATAACATAAAAAAAAAGAAATGAGAGAGAGAGAGAGAGAAGAAAGGAGGGAGAGAAAGGAAGAGTGGAAGGGGGAGGGGAGGGGGAAGGGAGCAAGGAACTCACAACAGAGGGAGGGTTGTGCTGGGAGCAACTGGCCAGAGTAAGACAGCGAAGGTCATGTGAAGGTTATGACAGAGTACAAGACAAAGAAGGTCATGTGACGACTGTGACAGACTACAAGACAGCGAAGGTCATGTGAAGGTTGTGACAGAGGGGCAGGTAGGGGACTGATTTGAGTCTTAGCAGGGCAAAAGAGATTCTGGTGACCCCGCAGGAAAATCCTGGTGCCAGGCAGGCACTAGCTGTGTGGTTGGAAGTGCCTTGATCAAGTTGAGCCTCTGAAACGGAGCCCATATTGACTCCTACTACCAGGGTGGCTTCAGAATCCACCTGCACGTGGTAAATATACAGCCCCCATGACCTTTCTCAGCTGGGCCCCTCACATAGCCCCGCTGAGAAAACACAGAAGGTAGGTGGTGACCTCTCCCTGTCCTGAGCGGGGACATGTCTGCTCCCAAGTCGCAGCAGCACTCCTCTCCTGCACCTGAGCCCTCTCCTCGCTGAATTTCAGGTTGACCACCCACCTCTCAGGTCTGCAGCAGGTAGACCCACGTGAAGACCACTTCCGGATCTGTGGTCAGTCCAAGTCTGGCCACTAGAACTCTAGCAGCTCTGGGCTTGCCAACATTTACAGTAGAGCCCAGAGCTAATGGAAGAATGGCAAGAGGAAGGCCTTCCCTGTCCTCCACATAGACACACACATGTACACACACATGTGCATGCATACAATTACACGTGTGTGTACACATACTGTGCACAGACACATGCATACCAGCACACTCGTGCACGCACATGTGGACACAGATATACATGCAGCAGCAGGCCAGGACTAGAAGGAAAGCAAAAGCTGGGGGATGCGGCAGATGGAGGCAGGAGAGACAACTTCACAGGCCCGAAGCAGAGCAGGAGAAATTCCTTCCAGAGGCCGTGTAGAGCAGGCCCCTGCCCCTACCCCTGTCACGTTGGGGTCTAGAGGTCTCCCTAAAGGGCGAAGGGGGCAGGGGCATGGGGGCTGCAGGGCTCGCTGGAGACCATCTAGCCAAACCAGCCTTGGCATCCAACTTGATTGCCCTGAGTGGGGAATGCGGCCAGCAAAGTGGTCCAATATGTTTGGCACATGGACGTCGAGATTCCGCCCGCTTCTTGGGGGGGTGGGGGGAGTGGTAACCAGAGAAGCCTGAGGTGTAGCCCTGGGGCCCTGGATGTGAAAGGCCCCACTGCTGCTGGGAAAGGGCTGAATTATTCCTCCATCCCATCCCCCTCCCCTGTACCTCTCTTCCCCTCCCTTCCACTCCCTGCCCCCTCTCCTCCCTAGCTCTCCCCCTGCAGCCACCTTTCTCTGTGCTTCAGAGGTTGACTATATTAGAAACGTCACACACAGAGACGCCACAGGATTTCCCCTTTGGTGGCCAGTCTATCTCATTTATTGTTGTATGAATCACCCCTGTAGCTTTGTCAATTTCAGGATTTCCTCCTGTTTTAGGCAGACGAGGAATAGAAGTAAAAGGCAAACTACAGAATGGGAGAAAATATGTATATGCCAAATTATCTGACATAGAGCAACTGTAAGAAAATATGTGGCTAGGAATGTGGCTTAGGGGTAGAGTGCTTGCCTAGTATGCATGAAGCCATGGGTTCGATTCTTTAGTACCACATACACAGAAAAAGCTGGAAGCAGTGCTGTGACTCAAGTGGTAGAGTGCTAGCACAGAGAGGCTCAGGGACAGTGCCTGGGCCCTGAGTTCAAATCCCGGGACTGGCAAAAAGATAACAAGAAAAGGGAAGGAAGAAAGAAGGAAGGAAGGAAGGAATAAAGAAAGGAAATATGTAAGAAAATCCAATAACTCAGCAGCAAAGTTTGTGAGACCTCATCTCAGTCAATAACTTGGCCCAAGCCTGTCAAGTCAACTACGGAAGGAAGTATAAAGGGTAAGATGGTGGCCAGTACGGTCCAGGAATACAGTGCAATGCTATCTCAGAATCAGAACAAAAAGAGCTGGGGCATTATTCAAGTAGCAGGTACCTACGTAGTAAGTGCAAAAGCCTGAGGTCAAGCCCTAGTAACACACACACACACACACACACACACACACACACACACACACACACACACACACACAAATTGTGTTCATAATAAAGCAAATTAGCTTGGCTTTTCATTACTTGAAAATGCATTCATGTTCCCTCAGGTTAAGAGAAATGCAAAGTCACATAAAAATAAAAGCCCTAGTTCAGCTGTCTGATTTACAGAAATAGGAAAAGAAGTTGAGAAGAGTGTGGGAAACATTTTCATGGACTATAACTTTCATATTATCCTACAACAAATATAAACTGAAACAGCCATGATAAATGGATATCTGAGAATATTAGAATGCCCATATCCTTTGATCCAGCAATTCTACTTCCAAGGATTATCCTGTAGTGTTCTTTATAAGTAGAAATCATAGCCCCCTATGATCATATATATATATAAATATATAAAATATAGAAATTATATATATAAATGTAAATTTCATTGCTGGACACAGGTTTCTCACTTCACCTTGGTAATCTTAACTGTTCAAGAGGCAGAGATCTGGAAGACTGAAGTTCAAGACTGGGAAGAAAAGTCTGGGAGACATTATCTCCAATTAATCAGCAAAAAGCTGATCTAGAGGTGTGGCTCAAGTGGTAGAGCAGCAGACATGAGCAAGAAAGCCATGAAACCAGCAAACTGAGAAACCAAATCCTTATCAAATAGGCAGCTATTTACAAACAGAAAAAGACACAAATAGAAGGATGAATTTGTTGTGACTCTTTTGAATTAATATGGAAAGAGCAAAAAATATATAAAGCTATAAAGAATAATCATATATCAGTGTGAATAACATCATGCTTCTGTATATGAATAAAATACATACAGAAAAATATTCAAGCTACTTAAAATGTGTTTTCCTTGGAAATAGGACCATATGGTGCTTGGGAGAAGATTGGGGAAAAGATTTTATCTGTTCAAAAAGTAACTTTAAATAAAGAAAAGAACCAGAAACTCAGATTATAACTAGCCCCAGCCTAAGACCACAGTTAGGGCCCATTAAACAATGAAATTAAGTGTTTGTGTTTCTAAGTATTGGAAACAATTATGTAACCCTACACGCTCTGAAATCACATACCACGAAGTTCAAGGTAATTGACCAGAATTTCCCGCTGCATTGAGTTTAGTGTAGTTCTGAAATGAAAGACATTTCTTCAGAAAAGATTAAGACCATAATTTTTTAAAGAAGGTCAACTCTGATTCCATTTCAGCTGAGAGGTTTTGTTTCATTTGTTGTTTGACTAAAGCCATCCAATTGCCTTGAAAGGGCATACATATTTACGTCCTCTTAGCGGCCATGGAAATTGCTCTCCCAACAATTTCTTAACGAAGAAAGTCAAAAATAGTTTGCCCAAACAGGGGATTTTCTATGCTCCTAGGCCATTTGTTTCATGGTGATAAACACTGACTTGGGAAGGAGAGAAGCTACACACGGGATCTTGTGATGTTTGTAGAGGGTTGAGAGTTGCCCATTGCAGCAAAGTTGTGCCCTTACTCAGACAGACAATGTTTTAAGAATCAAGATAGACAGACACCAGAGCTCATGCCTGTAATCCTAGCTATTCAGGATCTAAGGATCAAGGTTTGAAGCCAGCATAGGCAAAAAGTCTGTGAGACTCTTTCCAATTAGCCACCGCCCCCTGCCCACACAAAGCCAGAAATTTAGCTGTGGCCAAGTGGTAGAGTGCTAGCCTTGAGTGAAAATGCTCAAGTACAGTGCCAAGGCCCTGAGCTCAGGTTCCAGGATTCACACACACACACACACACACACACACACACACACACACACACACACACACACGCATGCACGCACGCGCACGCGCGCACACAAAATCCAAAGTCACCACATTTCTCCTCCAGGCCTGCATGGTGGGTCAGTGCCTCTATGTGAGCTCAAAATCTCCTTTCTAGATTTTTCTTTGATACTGAGTCTTGACAGAAATCCAACTGAAAGTAGAACAAGAAATAAAAAGTTGCCAAGCCAAGGACAAAACATCTTAGGCCGACCTCAGTCCCATTTTGAAAGACATTCTCTAGCACAGTCAGATACATCCTTGCTCAGAGGTTCCCAGGACTCAGAACCTTCAGCCCAACCAGACACCACCCTCTAGGCCTCTGCCAACCCTCGGAAGTTTCTGCCCCACAGGCCCCCACCCAGCTCTTGGCCCCCCCCACCTTTAAAATCACCCTGGTCTTGGCCTTAGGGGGCCCAACCCTGAGGCTAGCCTACTTCCAAACAGAGACATCCATTTGTGCCCCCAACCCTGAGCAGAAGCTCTGCTGAAAGCAATGTCTGTCAACTGGCAAGGCCTGCGAAGTCTGAATAAACATGTTTTATAGCCCCCAGATTAGGAAATTATACAGCTCTGCATATTAAATGATATTGCATTGGAAATATAATCCATGACCATTCTTGGGACCAATGAAATACAATATTAGAATTCTATGAGACTGCCACACCGGCAGTTTCAGGTTCTATTCAGTGTGGCTTTGCCGTGTACCACACACCACACTTGATATTGCTCCCATGACACTTTGGGGGTGAGGCTGGGAGCTCTGTTTTACAAATGGGGAAACTGAGGCTTAGATGGGGAAAAGGACCTGTCTTTGGCTAGGGGAAAAATGTTTCCACATTCAACTGCTAATGACAGCTGTGGCATCTTCACCCAATGCGCTGGAGCACCTGCTACTTAGCAATGGAGCTTCTAACTCCACAGGATCACCTTTTCTCATGGCTGTCCTCTAGAGTTTTGTCATCACTGATCAATCAGTGAAAACAGTCCAATGACCCTCTGTGAGGACTGGCTATCACATCCTCCAACCACATCTTCTGTGTTGGTAGCCCCGTGCTCTAGTCTCCCACTGGAGCCTGAGCAGACATGTCTCCTCCATCCTCAGCTAGGTGTTGTTCCAGTCTTGATGTCATGAACAAAGAACCGAGCAAAAGAGCACGTGAGTGATGAGAGGCATGGATTTACAAAAGCGAGGGTAGGGTGAGAGTACCTCCCCACAGCATGGAAACAGGCAGCAGAGAGCCAGCTGGACCCCAAGGAGCATCCTGTTACAACCATGTGGGCATCCTGTCCATGCCACTGGAGCAAAAGAAATGCGAGTCCAGGTGCTGGGAGAGAATCAGGCTGTAGTTCTGCTGGGTTTGAAGCCAGACTCTGCTTCCATGTCTAGGAAAAGCTGAGGGCTTTCCTAAGGGAAAAGACAATTGCAAATGAACTGGCTGGCCAAAGCCTGCCCTCAGATAGCAGAAGACAGATCTGGCACAATGGCACCCTCGGCAGACACCAACCCCTCTCCTGCTTTGTTCCACCTGCTCTGAGTGCTCTGAAGGAATTCACAAATGAGCACCCTCTCCTCTGAAGCTCTGAGCTAACCATTCACCTCAAGCCTTAATTTGTGTAATCCACATGGGAAGGAGAAGGTGATTTTTCTCTCACATGAGCTGCCATTGCAGCTGACACATCATGATCAAAACTCATGCATAACGAAGCTTGGCTTCCCATTAGCAATTCTGACTTTAAGGTTCATCATTATTTGTGATGCACCCAGCTCATATCTTATTTTTAATCCTTTAGCTCATTACTATCAGGAGAAAATGTGTGATGGTATTGATTAAGGCAATGTGACTAGAGGTGATTAGAGGTTTTACTGGAATGAAGGGCCTTTTCTAAATATATAGCGACTGTGTTATGCGCCAGAATGTCGACCCACTATCATCAGGCCAGCCAGGTGTCCTCTGCAATGACAACATTCCAATATTTCTAATTCTTCCAACTTTGCCATTTAAAAATATCGTACGTTTATGAATGATTCCATTTGTCACTGGACGAGTATACTTATGAAGGCAGGATGAAGACATGCACACACATATAATGTGTGGTTCATTTATTTGGCTAACAGCTTTCAATATTTAGGCCCATGAAACATGGACTTCTACCTACATTTGTCTCCCAGGGCCTCTGTTTATAGCTTCATTCACTGCATAATATGAATGGGAAAACAAACAAATATTAGGACTCAAATTTTCTTATGGCTGCATTCACCAAGATCAAGTAGGTGAATACTTTAATAGTAGCTAATTTGTTAACCTAATACACAAATGGTCTCAACAAATATCACAAAGGCGGTTGGTATTTACTCTGAATTTAGATTTCCAATTTTTTTTTTGAAAACTAGGAAAAACAAATCATCAAGCTTCATTTCACACTTCGTGGGGATGTGTCACTGATACTATCTTTAAATTAAGGCAAGAAAGGAGTACTAGGGACTGTGTTCACCCCATTGTGTTTGAATTCTTGTCTAACACAATTCCATAAATAGCAAAGACAGCAGTCAATAATTTCTGGGAGGAGAGAGGGTAGTGTAGTACTATCAGACAATATGATTGGTCAGAAAGTCACCAGAGAGTACTGTGTAATTCAAAACACTGTGAGTCCAGTAGTAGAACAGATACAGTGCTAATTCTACCAATGCCAATATTTCATTGTTATTTTCTAGCATATTAACAAAAACAGATAAGTTCTAGGAGGCGGGGAAAAAAGAGTTTCCTTACTTATGCTAATAAACACATACTATCTCTAAGGATGTCTAAGAAAAGAAAATGGAACAATCCTTACAAATTAAAGCACAAAACTTTCCTTTGTACAACCTTTTAAAGTTCAAAAGCTAATTAAATTTAAAATGTAAATAAAATATAAAACTTTACTGAAGTTGGCAGTGGTGGATCACACCTATAATCTCAGCTACTCCAGAGGCTGAGTTCTGAGGCCTGTGGTTCAAATCCAACTGGAATAGGAACATCTTTGAGACTCTCATCTCCAGTTGAACAGCAAAAAGCCAGAAAGAGAGTTATGGCTCAAGTGGAGAATGACAACCTTGAGCAAAAAAGTTCAGGGACAGTGCTGAGACTGAGTTCAAGCCCCAGGCCTGGCATAACAACCACAACCATAACCACTTTACTGAGGGTCATCAAAGTGTACATGTTCCTGAATTCTCCAGTTCTGTGATCTTATGCATGTAACATCACCAGACAATGAACTCCATGACAAATGGAGTTCTCTATGACTTTCCCAGAGAAATGGGGCAGATGCCACATTCTGGCAGTACTTCTGTTTTCATTGATAGAACTGCAGTGCTAGGGCTGGATTAGGTGAGACATGTGATCTCTAGATTCCTAGCGACATGGGCAGGGCAGGGTGACATCAGAAAAACTTTATGAAGGGAATACCCCTCAGGGATGGGATGGCCTAAAGGAGCCCCACTGAGACCACCAGAAAGATTTGTCTCCTGGGTACCTTGATTCACTATAAAAATCAGTTTGGTCCCTCATGTTTTCACAACTCCAACATTGTAGTTGAAAGGAAGGAACAAGGAGCCCATTTGAGGGAGGAGAGACATGAAAAGGATGCAACTGGTCAGCTCTAGCCCCAGAAGGCAGAAGAATGTGTGTGTGTCCACCCAGAGCTGGAGAAGGCATCCTGTGGCTGTCTGCTGGTAAGCACTGTCACTGTAGTGATGCCACCACTGTCTTCTCACAGAGACCAGAGGTGTGGCCCAGGCTCTTCCAGTGAGAAGCCACTGAATTGAATGTTGTGTGGGGTTGAACCATCCTAGCCCTCCAATCGCCCTACTCAAGGCACAGGACAGAGCAGGTGATGAGAGACCAGAGACATTAGAAGAGAAGCATCAGGAGTCAGAGCTGCTCTAGGTAGCATGGAGACATGTACAAAGTTCACACTTGCAGGACTTGTCCAGCAATCATGTCCCAAGCAGCCCCCAGGGAATGGCAACAGGGGACACGAGGTCACTAAAGCTTTTGTTAGCCATGCCCTTGTATTGGGGCACAGCTTTTGAAGTGTATGTGTAAAGTATCACTTGGGCAATAACAAAATAGGCTACAGCTACATTTACACCCATACATGCATGTACACACATATACACAGATGCACAATGCATGCATGCATATAAATGCACACACAAACACAAAGTACATAAATACATGCAAATATATAAATGAACATATGTACTTGTGCATATACATGCACCTGTGCATATACATGCATGCATGCATACCCCTGCACATATGTATACACACACATATAACACATTCCTCCTTTACTATCAGCCTTCTTTCACAGACCCTAACCCCCACAGACAGGTGTCACTGGCCTCCGCACGCACCAATTAGCCACCACTGGTCCAATTCTGTCCTGCCACTGTCCACCTCCACAGTAGATATGAGGAGGATGCTGGGAACAGGGGGAGTTGAATGGGGCAATTTAGGTGGGTGAGAGGCAGGTGTTTCCTTCTGCTCCCTTCTTTTCTATAAACACTGTCATTTGCCATTAAGTGTAAAGATGATATTGATTAGAGAAACAGCACAACAGCTTCACCAAAAGTGCTCTCAGCTCGTTATGAAAATATCCAAGGTCTCACTTTTAATTATCCACTGAGCTCCTGACTTCCACATAGTCCAGCAATCTCATGGCCCACCCCAGGCAAGGTCACGGTGACCCTGGGGGACATGGAGGAGCGTGGCCAGCCTCCTCCAAGAGGCCACTGTTGAACAAGAACCAGCCTTCATCTCCTATTTCCTGCTAGGTTACTTCCTTGGGAATTACTCTGGGTGGAAAGCCCTCCTTGAATAGTGTTTTCTTTGGGGACTAGGGAGAAACTCAGCATCGTGAATGAGAGATGATTGACAAGCCTCAGATCCTAGACCAAGAGAACTCCCCAAACCCAGCAGGACTTTCAGGAAACAGATGCCAGGCTTCAACCCTGCTTACATCTGAGCCAGCTTGCTGCCATGCATGTGAGTTTCTACCCCATGGCCCAGCAGAGGGGCAAAAGGAAGGGCAGGAAGAGCTCTGAGGAGGGGACTTGACTAGAGGGGAAAGGACAGGCAGCAGCCATGAGAAGGAGCTGGGGCAATGCAGAACCATTAGAAATGTCACAGGACTGGAAAGGGACTCAGAGCCATCTTGATGTATGATGCTTGTTAATTCCCCAGAGCCCTTGTGAACACCTTTATTTTAGAATTTCCTTTGGAAATGCTAGCCTTCCCACCTAGACACCAGCACTTCTCTGTTCTCAGCCTCCCTTGCAGCTACCAAATCTACCAATCAGACACCGCAGTCGCTTGTAGGCTCACCCTACAGAAGCCATCCTGTAATCCCGGTGGTGACAGCATCCCACATGGCCAGGAGGGCTTACTGCATGCACACTGGTGTTGGCACTGGACCTACCACTGGGGCAGAAGGCAGCCATTGCATCAGCTCACCCACCTCTAACCTGCGCCTTGGGTCTCACCAAGTGCTAAGTGATTCTAATGTCCTTTTAAGATCTCCTTTTCTCTGGCTGACTGCGATTCCCCGGGGTCCTGGCCTTTCTATAGTAATAGGACACCCTCTTATACTAGTGTATTATGTTCCCCCAGTATCCGAAGGGGACACATTCCAAAACCTCAGATAGAATCCAACTCTGCCTATGTAGTCTACTTTATTCTTAGAAAAACTTATGATACCTAATTTGTCAATGAGACAGTGAGATTATCAATGCCTGCTAATCAAATAGAACAATTGTAACAATATACCATAATCTCAAAAGCAATGGGATATAGTCTCTCTCTCTCTCTGCCTCTCTGTGTCTTCCTGTCTCTGTCCCTGTCCCTGTCTCTCTGTCTCTATCTCTGTCTCTCTCTCGTTCCTGGAATTTTCCATGTAGTGCTTTCAGAATGAAGGTGATTATGGGTAATTGACACCATGGAAACTGAATCTTGGGATGAGAAGAGACCGATGCTACCAGAAGATAAAAACCCCTCAAATCCCAGAGCCTGAAAGATGTACGAATGAATGGCTTCCCACTTATACTCTTCAACCCCCTTTGCTCATGAGATCAACAAGTGATGACTGACAGCTGTCAGTCAATGAGGCAGGGACCAATCCAGCCTCCATCCTCACCCAGTCGTTGGCTGAGGCTGGAGCAGGCATCAAGTGGGTTAAGCATGGACAGGCAGAGGGGGCATCTGGGATGCACAGAGCCTATTATCCCGGATCCCTGGGTGAAGTGGCTCCGGGGACCTGGCCAACATCTCACCCCTCCTGGATGGCTTCTCCAGGGTCAGCATATTAAGAATGAATCCTGGCTAATTCAGTCACCCTCCCATTTCTCAAGCATGATTTGTGGCTTAATTGCAGCAGGAAAAAAAAATAATGAGAAGTGCACAGCCTGGGCCATCTCCATAATTCATAACTGCAATAAAACCCTCGCTGTGCTGTCATGACTCAGGGCAGACTGCGCCGGGTGCATACCAGGCCAGAAGAAGGTCCAGATGTTTCCGTTACAGCATTGCTGAGTTTAGAGCCTGGACAGGCTGCACTTCCCGGCACTTACGGCAAAGCCCAGCCCTGGCTGGAGGCAAAAGCCAGAGCTTTGGCTTGTGGTCCTGGAGTCCAGACAGCCTGCTTCAGGCTGCCCTGAAAAGTGGAGAACACCCGTCCAGAGTGTATTCCACCCTACAAAAGCCCCTCTGTGAAGCTCTGCCCCAACCCCAGTAAAGGGAGATATGTCACTTGGTTAAGCCATAATGGGAATGTATTGGTTCACTTAAGTGAACTGTGCAAAGATTGTTCAGTCTTCAGGTGAGGCTTGACCCAGAGGCTTGATTGTTGTCTTTTCTCAGCCTTTGCCTCAGGCTCCAGGCAGTGGCCCACAGGCAGCTCCAGGCTTGCCCCTTCAAGAAGTCCAAGGGCATCACCCCCTCTGGAATTGAGAGTTCCAGAGGATCTCTGACCCAGAGTGCTGGGCGAGGCTCTCAACTCTTCTTGCACCCACTGGGTCAGGTCCCCACTCCTGACCCGGTCACCAGGAGAGGGGCGGGAGGACAGCAGAGCACACGCTCAGGTCCAGGGGCTGGGGGCAGCCAGCCCTGGTCATTTTCAAGTCAAGATTTTAGGTGAACAGCCAGGTCTCTTCCTGTATGTTGGGGTGGGAGGTAGATAGGTATGTGGTTTTACCCTGCAGTGTCTGAGTTAGTCAACCCCCCAAAGGCCTAAAGCAGTCACCCTTCACAGACTATAGACTGCCTCTCATAGAAATGTCCCTGAGGCCTGACGCTGCAGAAGTTGCATTTTGAGAGAAAGTTCTCGAAAGTTCTGCTGAGTGGACACCTTGGAGGAGGAGCTGGCTCTGTCACACTCTGGCTGGGGACCCCAGTGGAGTTAGGAGCTAGGATGCCAAGAGAAGTGGGATGGGACAGGGGCTCAGAACACTCAGATCAGAGAGGGACCTGGCCTCGGATGTTTGGTGCCCTGGCTGAGCCATACCTGTCTAAGGGCCCTGTCCACAATCAGTGCAGATGTGTGACCATACAGCAAGGAATGCTGGGAGGCGGTGGCATCATCATCACCATCAGCATCATCACCACCACTGCTGCTCACAGTACACTGCAACCAGCGGCCACCTTGCAGCTCCTGGCTCCCAGCTCTGCTGGGGCTCTGCTGATGGAGAAGTATACCTCTTCCGCCCCCCAGTGTCTTTCTCCTTCAGAACCCCTTACTCCCTGAGCTCACTGGCTATCAGAAGTGGTGGTGGCTGTGTGCTTAGGTCAAGGCTGAGATGCTGGGGACATGGCCTACAGACCTCTGTGCTCCACTGGGGTCGTGGCCTGCCGAAGCCATTCCACCGTGTGGCTCTCGAGCACCAGACAGGCTTCAGTAGACAGAAGGCCAGGCAGCCCCTTGATGCACTCTCCAGGCCTCCATTACACACTCAGACATGCCTTGTCTTGAACCTGAGTGGACCCACTGTGTCACTACTGTGCAGAGGCCCTAACCAAGGGAAAAACTTGAAAAGAGTCTCCTTACCCTGTCCTCACAAGGAATTGTGTGTGTGTGTCTGTGTGTGTATCTGTGTGTCTGTGTGCCAGTCCTGAGGCTTGAACTCAGGGCCTGGTGCTGTCTTTGAGCTCTTTTGCACAAGGCTAATGTTCTACCACTTTGAGCCACGGCTCTACTTCTGGCTTTCTGGTGGTTAACTGGAGATAAGAGTCCCACGGACTTTTCTGTGGGGGCTGGCTTAGAACTGTAATCCTCAGATCTCAGCCTCTTGAGTAGCTAGGACTGCAGGCACGAGCCACCAGCAGCCATGCTCACAAGGAATTTAAAAGCCAAAGAACACCAGAAAGCACACGAGCTAGAGACAGAAAGGGAAGCTTCTCTCTGCATGACTCTGATTGCAACTTGAAAGTATTTATTTCTTCTGCATGTATTTTTGTTTGTTTCTGGGCCTAGGCAGGAAAGCCCATGAGACTCTTTATCTCCAATTAACCACCAAAAGTCCAGAAGTGGATCTGTGTGGCTCAAGTGGTAGAGTGTTAGCCTTGAAAATAAGCAAACAAACAAACAAACAAGCTCAGGAACAGTGCCCAGGCATGGAATTCAATCCCCAGGATCAGCAGGAAAGAAGGAAGGAAGGAAAGGAAGGAAGGAAGGAAGGAAGGAAGGAAGGAAGGAAGGAAGGAAGGAAGAAGGAAGGACGCACGAGCTCCGCGGGTGCAGTGATCCAGGCGCTCTCCCGCTGTCCGCCACGAGGCGGTGCCAGAGCCCGGGCCACGACACCGCGGGCCGCCCGCCGGCCTGCAGCTGCAGAGTGGGATCTGGAGACACACCAGGCCTCTGCGGAGATCCGGGGAGTGAGGCAGGGACTGCTGCAGACCCAGCCCTGGCCCTGTCCCCGCTCCCCGCCTTTGCAGGGAGCTTGGGGAGGCCTAGAGGCTCACACAGCCTTCCAGTCTGTCTGTCTGTCTCTTGGGGAGCCGGGTAGAGGAGCAGCAGAGCCCAGACGCCCACTGCACCCCCTTCCTGGTCCTCCATTAAGACCAAAAGAGGGGTCTTACCCCTCCCGGGAGGCCACCCCCTCTCCTATGAGGCCTGCCCAGGGCCCCCAGGACTTTACCACAGGATAGCAGTGGACACTCCTTGACATGTAGGCCCCATGAGAGGCTGGACCTGGTCTCCGATGGGGTCACAGGCGTATTCACTGTCACTCGCTGCTGCAGAGGACAGATCTGGCACCAGGGGCTTGGCAGACCCACCTGGTTCAGAGCAGGGCATCGGCTCCCCTGGCCCCCCTCGCTCTGTAGGACCCCTCAGGGAAGCTTCAGCGTGATGCCTCTTTGACTCTGTGTGTGGATTCTGCAGGGGTCCAGAGTGGCCAGGTGGATTGGAGTGGAGCAACCAGTGCCTGGTCTTCTGGCCTTGGGTTCTGTGTGCTTGAGCCCCTACACATCCCCCAAGGTCCCCCCTGTGCCTGTGGGTGAGAAGGAACGAGAAAACACGCCCCAGACTCCCGATAGCAAACACAGGCCTATGCCAGCGGGCCCTGGGTGGGAGTTAAAATTCATAGACTGTTAATTAGCATGTAGAACAGGAAGGGTGATGGCGCGCCCAAGGCCAGGGCTTAAAAGCCTGCTTTAACAGAGGACACAGGGAAACCAAACAAGCCAGAAGGCTCTGCTTCTTTTTACATCACAGCAGCACCGACGTTCACGTCTGCTGGGGCGCTTGGAAACCCCACAGGGTAGACCTGCATGGGCTTGCTGGTATTTGAGCCTGCTGAGCCGTGGGTCTGGGAGAGAGCACAGGAGGGTGGGAAGACCAAGGAAGGGGGTGCTCACCTCACCGGCCACAGATGCCTGACCCACCTGTTCGCAAGGCCATGCTGCTTCCTGGGTGGGCCAGGGCTGGTTCACTCCATGTCATAAAGGGAGGCTGTGACTTTGAACTCTTACACCTTTGGCACAAAGTAACATTTATGGGGCCTCTGAACCCCAAATTTGCCACAATGATTCCCTGCCCTTTTTGGACACATTTCCTCATAAGGGGGCGGGGTGGGGTCACAGCCCCATGACTTGCCAAGGCCCTGGGGCTTCTGCCATCGCAGACAAGGAAGGACTTTCATAATAGGTGGTTGGTTGAACCGTTGGTTAGATGCATGGGTATAGAACAGCTAGATGGTTGGATAGATAAATGATGGGTGGATGATTAGATGGTTAGTTGGGTGGATGGATGGATGGATGGATGGGTGATGGATGGACACATGGGTGGATGATGGTTGGATGATTCGTTGGCTGGATAAATGGTGATTAGATGGATAAATGGAGAGATGGCTAGATATTTGGTTGGCCAGATGGGTAGATGATGGATAGAGAGAAGATGGACAATTGGATGGATGGATGATGTTTGGTTGGCTGGATAGGTGAATGGTGGGGTGGATGGTTAGTGGGATGGAGGGATTAATAGAGACATAGATACTTGGTTGGATGGATGGGTAGTTAGATGGATGAATTGATGGATGATAAATGGATATGATTACAGATCATGGGTAGTTGAATGGATAGATGATGTGTTGTTGGATGGACAGATGGATGGATGGATGGATGGATGGATGGATGATGTTTTGTTGACTGGATAGGTAGATGGTAGATGAGCAGATGATGGATGATAGATGAATAGGTGTATGTTTGGTTAACTAGATACGTAGACAAAGGATAGAAAAATGGCAGATAGTTGAGTGGATGGATGATGGATACTTGGATGGATAGATGGATGATGTTTTATTGGCTGGATAGGTAGATGGTAGATGAGTGGATATGGATGGACAGATGGATGCATGCATAATGCATGGATGCATGGATAACAGATCTGAAGTGATTTTCTACTAGTAGAGTTCCAGAATAGATATTCTTCCCTTTTCTCCCTCCCAGCCATTCCCACAAATGTCTAACTATGAGGTCCAAAAAAGGCTACTAAATAACAACCAAACCAGTTTAAACTGTAGGTGTTACCTGTGCCTCCCCTCCACACCTTCCGGTGCTATCTAATAGGCTCATCATGGCACACTCACGTGAGCTGTAGCATCCACACACATTTCCTACACCCCTGAGGGAGGGCCAGGAAGAGTGAGCCTCGGGAATCCTCTAGGAGAAAGCTCACTCACTAGTTCCCTCTCCCCTCTGCAGTCTGGGCCATGGAAGTTGTCCTAGCTGAGCTCTGTGTCCCCAGCTCCTCCTGTGCACAGGTACAGCCCACTGCACAGGATGGTGCTACTACTAGGCTGTGGGTTTCTTTGCTGTCTCGCATAAAGTGGGAGCAGCTGTCAGCTGACAAATGAGAGACAGACCGTCCCTTCCATGCTCGGGCATTTCTGCACTGTTTTGTGCCTGAGGCCTTCAACTCCCTCTTCAGTTGGTACTTCAGGCCTCAAAGTAAGCAGGAATGGCCCCACTGGGGCTGAGCCCGGCAAGGTGAGCAGGGCTCTATGAGGGCCCCTGGACCCCTTGAAGTTCAAAGGGTTCAGGGTTAGTTAGTATTCATGCCCTGATCAGGAGCTGAATCAAAGCTGGGCTGCTGTGTGTGTGTGTGTGTGTGTGTGTGTGTGTGTGTGTGTGTGTGTGTGTGTGTGTGTGTGTGTGTTTGCCAATCTTCTACTCAGAGCTTGAGCCTGGGCACTGTCCCTGAGTTTCTTTTGTCTCAAGGCTACAGCTCTACCACTTTAGCTACAGTGCCAAATTTATGGGTAGTGAGGAATTGAACCCAAGGCTTCTTGCATGCTAGGCAAGCACTCTACCACTAAACCACATTCCCAGCCCCAGGCCTGTGTGTTTTATGTACCCCATTCAAAGCCTCCGTTCTTCTCCAGTTTATGCGGTAATTAAGGCTCCTAAGGCAGAGGAAAGCCCAAGGTTTCCCCATAGGCTGCAAAGGAAAATACAAGGCCTGGGCCATAAAATCCAGAAACCACGTACAGTGCCCTGCAATACCAGAAGCAGAATGGTGCCATACAAAGACACAGTGCCTGACCTTGACATGCATTTACTACTTGTCTTCTGGGTGTTCAGGGCCAAGGTAATGGATCCCACTGGATCCCACAAACGGTTCTGGAATAGCTGTGGTTACTTCCACTTGAAAAAATGAGGTCCAAAGAGTTTGACTCAAGTTGACAGAGACGCGTAGCCCGTGAGAAATAGGGCAGGGATCAGGTCAGATCTCTCAGTCTAAATCTGGGCCTCCAACTGCTGCTGAGCCAGGAGGGGCCCGGAGGCTTGTCAGGAAGAAGAGCTGAAGTCAGAGACTAGAGCCAGCCTGGGCCAGAACCAGTTCACTGATACGGAGGGCACCCAGTCTTCTGTGAAACTGGTCTTTCTGCAAATGAATGGTGCCAGCCGGCCTGGGGGACTGCCACCACTTCAAGGGCAGTGTCACTCCTAGGGAATTTGTCTTCACAAGGTCACTTGAGATCTTGCTGGTCCTGGTGAGGGGAAGAAGGCTCAGCTCGATGCTCGTGGTCTGACACCTCCCTGGTTTTCAACTGAGAGAAGGGCATCGCAGGGTCTAAATCCTTCCACGGGGTCCAGGGAGAGTAATGAGCCTTAGCTTCCTTTTACATCCTTTTACGATGTACTTTACTTTACTTTCATGTCCAGGGGGATAGATAGAAGACAGATAGATAGACAGTAGGTAGATGAACAGATAGATAAATGAAAGATTCCATAGAGATAGATAGATAGATAGATAGATAGATAGATAGATAGATAGATAGATAGATGAAGGCTGAGTACAAACCTGTGTCCCTGGAACTTCCAGGGCCCAGCCTGCAGACTGCTGAGGTCTATGGCCCTGCAGAATGCATCTCGGCTCTCTCATCTAGGCAGAACTAGCCGCAAGGAGGCAGCAGACACACAGCCTCCACGTGTTGAAGTCTCCTGGGCCTACCTGATCTGCAGAGCCAACATCACATACATGTATGTTTAACTACTGTTCTACCACTTGAGCTATGCCTCTGGCTTGGCTTTTATTTTTGCTGGTTATTTGGGAAATGGGGTCTCACAAACTTTCCTGCCCAGGCTGGTTTCAAACTACAATCGTGTGGATCTCAACCTCCTAAGTAGCTAGGATAACAGGCTTGAGCCACAAGGGCTTGGCCCAACCTCAGTTCTTCATAAAGGATCTAGTTACCCAGACACAAGGCATAACAAGAAGTTCCTTTATTCCTTTGGGAGACAGAACCAGAGACATCTCCCCCCTTGAAAATGAAACGAGGAATCATGCACAGTCCAAGAGTCGTAGTGAAGCATCATGCAGGCAAAACTGGAACCTCCATCTTCATCTCCCCCTATTCCATGACCCCTACTTCCCCAGACTCCAGCGGGGCCATGGCCCAGTGGGTACAGGCTTGCTATTTCTAGCCACGTCATCCGGAGCATTGCAGCTGCGTCTGCCTGGGCTGCAGGCGCCCTTCCTCCATTCAGTTCTGTAGCAAGGTGTAAGTCTCAGCTAATCAAGCCCCAGGGACTGTGACCACATGCTTTGGGCTTCGTTACTGGAGTGCACCCCTCGTTGCATTTCTCTACACATCTCTAAGCACCTGTTCAGCCTTGGCTCTGACGTAGGCCCGCAGAGGGCATTGATGGGGGGGCAGAGTCCATGGCCTTGGTATTATTAGCTGAGCCACTCACTGCTACGGGTCTGACCGGGATGGGGGTGGGGGATCCTCACCCTACAACAGCAGGTGCTAGGAGGTGCCATATTTCTGCACAGCTGATGGATTAAAGACGGGGCTCAGGGCCTCGCTGCTCACCAGCTGTGGGACCAACACCAGCCTGTTCGGCCTCCTGGTCCACATTGTATAATAACACCCAATAGACACAACCTCCCTCAAGCCTGGGGAGGATGGAAGTGATGTAAGGCTCGGAAATGGATAAGCTTGTAACTGATGTATGAAAAGAATTCAGTGAGGTTTGAGGTGCAGTACGTGCCAGAGGCCTCCCCTGGGTCACATTCTTGGTACTGGGGGGGAAAAAAGCAACCAGCAGTCCCTTGGCTATGTTATTGAGCTGTGTGACCTCAGGCAGGTTTTTAACGTCAGTTTCCTCACTGGTAGATAGGGATAAAGCAGAGGCAGCTTCTGTGTGTGTTCAGGTTCTGTGACATGGGTAGGCTGGCACCGCTGGGGCACGGCGCCCTCCAGTGCTCTTCCCTCTGCCCACTGGACCCTCAGCTCCCAGGATGGCAGAGCTGGGTAGAAAGTCTCTTAAATTCCAGTGTGGGGAGAGAAAAGAAAAGCATATGGATCAAGTTCCTGCAGACCACCAAGCCAGCCTACAGAAGACCCAGATCGCCTGACACCATGAGACAATGCTGGACAGAGCGCATCATCCAGAGAACACCACAGATCTCATGACCTTCTCTGAAAGGTCACAACAACTGTGTGCTCCCCCCACCCTGTGACAGGGACACAAGTGGACATTGGGACCCAGCTAGGGACAGGCAGCAAGGTCAGGGCTCACCTGAATTCCATCATGCCCTGAGACGCACAGATCCACAGGATTGAGCAACCAGGGCTCCTGTCGCCTCCTCTGTAATTCCTCAGACACCCAGCAGGCTGCACAACCAGCACTCCAGAAACGGAACCCTATCCACTCACACGCAGTATTGACTGACCACAGCACGGATGCTGCCCATTGACGAGGGAGGGGAGGGAGGAATCATCCAGACCACAGCCTTGGTTTGTGGTGGCATAGTTAAGGCAGTAAAGCTCCAGGTATAGAAGGCTGCCTGTGTAGAAGCACCATGCATGGCCCTAAATAATGCTGGGGTGGTGTGGATGAGAATATTAGAACACTGGGGGTCGCAGAATTCAGACTGGTACCCAGAGACTGGCATCCATCATTCTGCTGGATCTGCAAAGTATCTAAGATGCCCTTCTATCTCTCTATCTCAGTCTGTCTGTCTCGTGTGGGGGGGGGGAGTTGTTGCTGCTAGGGCTTGAACTCAGGACTTGGACTCTGTCCTTTAGCTTCTTTACTCAACACTGATGCTTTGTCACTTGAGCCACAGCTCTACTTCCAGTTTTTTAGTGGTTAATTGGAGATAAAAGCCTCACAGACTTTCCTACCCAAACTGGCTTTGAACTGTGATCCTCTGATCTCAGCCTCCTCAGTAGCTAGGATTACAGGCGTGAGCCACCCTCACCCAGCAGTCTTTATCAGACTCCCAGCTCTCTCCTCTCCTGCCCCTGAAGCTCTCTGGATGGCTCCTTAGGGATCTGCCAATTTGCAAGTGATGTGGTGGAAAAAAAAAAAACTGCATTAACGGCAGGCTCTGTGCTCATCAGAGTACTAATTTCCACTGGTTTTTGGTTTTCAGCTCTATAAATCCTAAATGCGCCTTTCATTCCATTTTTCCACTCTTTGAGGACATCTGTTTGACATTTGCCTTGTGGGACTGGAGAAAGGTCGGTGCTGGGTGAGTTTGTTTTTAACGTCTTTGCCTTGTAGGAAGCGGCTACAAGTCCACCCAACAGTGTGAGGGTAGCAGGCAGACGCCCACCCCTCCCCGGGGTCGCATGCCCACTTACCTTCATCCCCCAGGGCCTCAGAAGACTGTCCATTGCCAGGTCAGTGTGTGAAAAACAGATTGGGTCAATCCAGGACGGCCTCACACCTCCCATTCACGACCTCCAGCCTCAAAGGCTAGAAGGTGGATTTCACACATAGGTCTGGTCACATTTCTTGCCTTTTCTCCCCCTTTCCATGCTGACCTGAACCTGTGGTCTTCCAGGACCAGACAGGTGTTCAGATAAGTGGTTACAAAGCCCTAAGAGCAGAGCCCCATTTCCTGAACACCTACTATGCACCATTTGCTGTGCTGTGGCTATTCTGGTCCTGAGCCGTTCGGTTTTATTGTTGTTGGGTGTCATTTTTTCCAACCTGTAATCCTGTAATGCCTTTTGCTCTGAGCTACATTTTGAAAAGTTTTTTTCGTATTTTTATGCATCGCATTCTCCATATACTGATCTTACAGAGATAAAACTGTAAACAATTCTGACATGTGCTTCCAGACCCATCTATGCCTACCAAAGAAATACATAAATACATGTATTATAAACACTTTATAAAAATTGAATGTCTCATGTTGCTGTTGTGTGTGGTGTTTCTTGCTTTTGGAGTTTTTTTTCAAACTTGGATTTCAATCCAAGGCACTAAACGTAGACGGCAAGGTTTGAAGTACCAGGTATATTTTACTGGGTATTGGGGTGGCAGCCCTTCGTGATCTCATCCTCCAACAACTGAAGACAGCACCCACTCTTGCTATTCTCTGCATCTTTGTTTCTTACTTAAATTACTCCCTAAGATCACTGCCACTGAGCCCTAAAACAGAAGCACTGGTTCACTGAATCATCAAGTCCACAGGGGGAGCCAGCCGTGTGACCTTGGGGTGTCACAGGCCTGCTCAGACTCACTCCACTTCCTTGAGGCTGGATTCCTGGTACCTTCACGGACCCCCCCCCAACCCTTTGACAGTGACCCAGGTCATTGTCCAATATCTATTTTTTAAAAAATGACCAAAATCACTTCCTCCTTCTCGGTCCAGGCTACAGAATGGCTGAGCATCCAGCCCCGACAGCCACTGAACTGGTCACCAAGTGCCCTCGCAGACCCTCAGAAGTGACAGGGTGGTGGCGAGACCCCGTCTCCAGGCAGGGGCCCTCCTTTCCAGGGCACTGTGGTGGCGGTTGGAGGGGGAGCAGCTGAGGAAGGGAAGGGGCAGAGGGGAGAACACCCGTGCCTGCTCCCCCCCCGGCTGCCCTGCGCCTCTCCAGGTCACAGAGCAAACTGGGGGTGATCTCAGAGTTTCCTTCCAGCCCTGGGGGGCAGGTGAAGAAACACACCCCAGGCCAACACTCCTCAGCTCCTCCATCTCAGAATGACACACCATTTTACTTCCCATTCCAGGCACGACGGACCCCGAGTCTAACCAGCACCCAATAGGGCAGGGCTGCACAAGACGGCTGGGCTCGGTGATGAAATACAGCGCCTCGCTCTGGGCCAGGCTCTGGATTCCGTCAACACCATGGTGTCTTTCCTGCCCGACCTGGAGACACTGAAACCCAAGCCCGCAGGAACACTGTGCCCCTGTTCTCCGCTGGACACGAGTCAAAACTCGAATCTGATAAATCTGAAATCAACGCTCGCTCCTAATTGGTCTTCACGGGCAGGACATGGTTCCAGAGCCGGTGGCGTTTCACGTCGTGTGTTGTGTTATTGTTGGTGCCCACAGAAGAAATGAATCTTTCAAGAGGTTCAAGACAAGTGAGTATTTCCATATATCCGGGGAACTGAATACCTGCCTATCTTACTCACTACAAAGGGGGCCTCTGTCCTGCCCTCAGAGCGTTCCAGAAACCACAAAGACAGATCCCAAAGGACCCCCTTACCCGTCCAAAGGGTTTATTTGCAGACCACGGATCCCATTCTAACATCTCAACCTTAAAAACTCCCATTTACCTACAAAACCTTCTTCAGAGAATCTGCCCAGGTCCCAGAATCAAGTACCAGGGTCTTCTTAGTGGCCAGGATCAGATGTGTTCTAGCACATCCTTGGCCTTGCTTTGCCCTCATCTGGTCCCTTTCCCACCTCCCCAAATCCCAAGCACAGGGGAAACAACATTCTATTTCCTTTTTCTCATCATCCACTTAAACAAGCCAGCCCCAGAGATGCCTCGTGAACAGTGGTTGTCTGAATCGTGATCATCTTTCTCATGGATATAAAGCAATGGTTCTCAACCAGCAGATCAAATGCTCATTCCGGGCCACACCCTCCCATGGCCGAAGGTGTTTTACCTCTTCATAGTTGGCATCTACTGGGAAGGACAGGACATGAATACAACTTCCATGAGGCTTCCGTGTTCTTGTGTGAACTCCATCCTCCATGAAAAGGGAACGAAAGAAAATGAACATTCAAGTCTGAATTGCTGTGAAGGAAAACACCACCTCGGCTGAATCATTATGAAAGACTCCTAATTATATTCTTTTTCTTTTAACTTCTGAGTATGAAGGTAAATGAAAATACTTCTGGGCGGCCCATGAACTATCCCAGGGCTGAGGTAGTACCTTCCAGGACAGACATAGAGCACACAGGACAAGCTCCCTTAGAAGGTCTGTAGGAGTCGTGCCTGCAGCTCTCACCGGCAACCCTCGCTTCTCAGGAGGCTGAGATCTGGAGAAACACGATTTGAGACCAAACCCGGGCAGAAATGCTCACAAGATCCCATCTCCAGAATAACTAGCAACATGAAAGGCTGGTGGCATGGTGCGAATGGTAGCGCACAAGCCTTAGCACGCATGAGGCCCTAAAATCATATTCCGATACTGGCCAAAAAAAAAAATAAAAGTAAAAATGTAAAAGGTCTATGGGGCTGCCGAGGAATGCTCCAGACCGTGAGGGCTGGAAGCAGGGCTGAGCCCAGTGGGGCACGGGGGGCCGGCCTGGATGTAATGGGGGCGTTTAGCAGGGCTTTAGCACAGGCAAGCAGTCGATGAGCGTCCATAAAACCCAAGTGCCTTTCCCACTTCTCCAAATGGTGGGTGGAGCACGGAACACCACTTCACTCCTAGGCAGCTGTGCAGGCGGCGGGCGACACCTCATTACTCAATGTGGGGCGCCCACGAGGCCGCCTGCCGCCCGGTCAGCTTCTCATTAGCAGGAAACGGAGCTGTGCCTTGTGAAACAGTCTGGGACCACTGAGGCTGGACGCCCACACGTCCTGCTCTGGTTCAAGGTTGATTCTGTTGAGAGGCCTGGGGTCACAGAGCGTTGGAGCTGTTCATCAAGGGTCTCTACATGAACAGGATCTATGGTGTACATGTGTATATTGTGTGTGCATGTGCATGCATGTGTGAACGGAGCGCACATCTCTGTGTGACTGTATAGTGTGTTGTCAGTGTACTCGCGTGTGCATGATCTGTGTAAGAGTGTGCATTGTGTGATAAGTGTTGCACGTGTAAGTGTGTGCATACCTGTATATTTGCTTGCATGCATGTGCATTTCTGTGTGTGCACATGTATGTGTCTATGTGCATCTCTGGGGGTGTACATGTGTGTGTTTCTGTGTGAACAGGTGCTCATGTATGCACACACCCATATGTGCATGTGTGTGAGCAGGTGTGAGCACATGTGTGCATCTCTGTGTCCCTGTATGTGCATGTGGGCATGTATATAGGTGGGTGTTGTGTGCACGTGTTGCATGTGTGTAGATTTGTACATGTGTGTTATGCACACATGATCACACAGATGCAATCATATGCCATTTAACGAGATCTTTTCAGAGCAATATGTTGCTGTGAGAATGTCTAGCAGATGTTGGTCCAGGTCAGTCACCAGACAAGACCTCTCCATGCCATCCAGACAGGGGACCAGCCTGGGTGCAGCTGCTGCCCACGGGGCATGACAGAGGTGTAGCATGGACTGACCAGCAAGCCTCTTCTCTAGCCAAGGAGAGTCCTTGGCCGAAGCACAGGTAGCATCACAAGCATTGACTGCAGCCCAGCGATGTAAGTGTGCACCTTGAGACAACAGCAGAATACCTTTACATCTACATTTTCGGTGGGTTATTATCTTATTTTGCCAGTTCTGAATTTTGCACTCAGGTCCTGAGCTTCTGTGCTTGAGGCTAGCGCGCTACCATTTTAGCCACACTCCACTTCTGGATTTTTACTGGTTAAGTGGGGATAACAGTCTCACAAACCTTCCTGCCCAAGCTGGCTTAGAACCGTGATCCTCAGATCTCAGCCTCCTGAGTAGTTAGGATTATAGGTATGAGCCACCGGTACCTAGCTCGTTTTTTTTTTTGTTTGTCTTGTTTTTTTGGTTTTTGTTTTCTAGGTTTTCAAGCAGTGGTGCCCTGGCTTCATAATTGATTCTGGCAGCTTTTGGCCTTCTGACTGGTTTTCTAGACAGCAGGATGGAATTGGGGCGGGGGCTGGGGGACTGACTTGCTGTGCTCATGAGCTTCCCAGGTTCCTGAGCAATGCAGAGTCAAACCTGCAAACCTAACCCCAGGGCAGCCATGGAAAGCTGATCTCTAGGGCAGATGACAGGGCACATCACATGGGGAGAGGCCTGGAGAAGTCAGCAGGGCTCTCCCCACCCAGGCCCAGGGCCCAGGGTACAGCTGTTGCCTGGTGCCCCCCACTGTTAAACTGAAAACCATTTGGCAAGTGTCTGGAAAGCCTCTCTTCTAGGGCTTTTTCTAAGCCCCAGTCTCAGAGAGAAAAAAAAAGTAATAATGTATGGATTCGCCATACATGTTGGAAAATGCTTTCTATATGCAGCAATGTGCTCCTGCCCCTCCTGCCCTGCTCACCCTGCTTAACTCCCTGGCATGGCTGGCACCGTGGGTGCAGCCCACACACCAGTACTGCTTGCCTACATGAGTAAACACCAGCAATCGGCACTCAGCTCAGTGCTCCAGGTGAGTATGGATACATGGAGAGAGGACAGACAGACATGATAGAGAATAGATATTAATACATGATAGCTCTAGATGGTAAATATAGATTGGCTGAAAGACATAGGTATGTAGGTAAGTAGGCAGATAGATTAGATAGCTAGGTAGGTAGGTAGACAGATAGACTGAAAGACAGACAGACAGACAGACCGAAAGATAGACAGACAGACAGACAGATAAGATAGATAGATAGATAGACAGACCGAAAGGTAGATAGAGATAGATCGATAGATCGATAGATAGATAAAATAGAGATAGATGATAGAGACACACTGAATGAGACACACACACACACACACACACACACACACACACATTTTTTGCTACAGATAAAAAGTGCACTCTATAGGAAAAATCTGTTAGCGAAGTTAAAGAGCCAATGACAGTTCAGAGAACACAGGTGTGACACACCAAGGCCCCAAGCATTCATTAGCCTGCCTTGCTCAATGCTGTTACAGAAGGAAAAGGACCATCTGTCTCACAGGAACCCGGAAGAGAAACACACAAGAGCCAAGATATGTCAAATGAGCAAATCACAAATACACACAGTCTGAGCACTGGAGCTCAGGCCTATAAAGCCTATAATCCTAGCTACTCTGGAAGCTAAGAGCTGAGGATCTTGGTTCAAAGCCAGCCCAGGCAGGAAAGTCATGAGATTTATCTCCAATTAACTAGCACAAAGCAAGAAGTGGAGCTGTCAATCAAGAGGCAGAATGCCAGCCTTGCCCATAAAGGACTGAAGGACAGAGCTCAGGACCTGGACTCAGGGCCCAGAATCAGGGCATGCAAGCAGTTACATAAGCTGCTGTTCACCTGTACCACAGAATCCTGAGGGCCCACAGCAAGGTAGGGGACCTCTGGGATGGTTGTGACATCACTCGAGGGCTGTGCCACGGTCAGCCAGCGAGAGGCATCTAGGTCTTTCCCATCATGCACCATGCTCCAGATGTTCTGCAAGTCCCAGAACAGGGACTGATGGACAGCTGCTGACAGGCAGGGACTCTTACAGCCATTGTTTGTGATGGATTATTTCCTGATGACACCCCACCCAGAGAACAAGAGGGAGGAGGCCCGGGGCTCCTCGCTCCCACCAGCGGCCACCCCGGAAATGACGCTGGTGGACGAAGACACATTGTCACCTCTCCCTCCACACTTCTGGAGGGCCTGAAAAATCTTACGTAGGCCTGTGCAACTTATGTAAGCCTAAAATCAGAAAGGAAAATAAACATAGACTTGAGTCAAGTCCTGTGTTTAGTATAGAAGAGATGTGGGCAGAGCTATAAATAGAAAAATATTTTAACCCCTCAAGTCACTCATTTCTGTGTGTGTGTGTGTGTGTGTGTGTGTGTGTGTGTGTGTGTGCGCGCCAGCAGTGTGGCCTGAACTCAGGGCCTGTGCATCCTCCCATAGCTTTTGAGACTTTGCTGTCCATGCTGACTTTGACCCATGAGCTTCAGACGTCATCCTCCCGAGTAACTAGGATGTAGGCATGAACCACTAGGGCCCCCTTTCGTTGTAAAAATCATCGTCTGGGGCTACCCCTCTCCACAGCCAGATACCAGTGGCTCACGCCTGTAACCCTAACCACTTAGGAGGCTTAGATCTGAGGACCACAGTTTGAAATCAGGCCTGGCAGGAAAGTAGATGAGACACTTATCTCTAATTTACTATAAAACAAACAAACGACAACAACAAAAAACCTGGAAGAGGAGCTAGGAGCTATAACTCAAGTGGTCAAAGGATAGCCTTGAGAAAAAGATCAGAGATAGGGGCTGGGAGTTTGGCCTAGTGGTAGAGTGCCTGCCTAGCATGCATGAAGACCCGGGTTCGATTCCTCGGTACCACATACATAGGAAAAAGTGGGAAGTGGTGCTGAGGCTCAAGTGGTAGAGCTCTAGCCTTGAGAAAGTCCAAGGACAGTGCTCAGGCCCTGAGCTCAAGCCCAGGACTGGCAAAAAAAAAAAAAAAGCTCAGAGGCAGTGCTCATGCCCTGAGTTCAATGAGTTCAAGCCCAGAACCAGCACATACCCAAAAACTGCCTGGGATGGAGATGAGATCTGAGTGAATGGGATGACATCACCACTTGAAGGGGACAGTACTTCCTTACCCAGTCTGGTGACATCTTTGTCTCCTTATGTACGGGAAGAAAAGCCAGGCATCAGAAGCCCGGCTGAGCCAGCCCTGGGACTCAGCCCCAATACTGCACACATCACAGCTTCCCCCCAAACTTTTAATACACCGCCCAGAAAACCCCTTCACCACCTTCTTTAGCTCTGAAATCCACTCTGACCTCCATTGTCTCATCCGCAGGCAGGGTGGTAACCCTGGCGGTGCAGAGCCCACGTACAATGCCCCATCCATGTCACCCTGAGGTGCTCCTCAGAGCAGCTGGCCTCAGAGGACCTGTACCCAGATGCAGAAACTGAGGCGGTTCTGAGAATGATCTGGAAGGCAGACAGGGAAAGGTGCCCTTGCGGACAGCAGAAACCAAGGGTTAACATTTCTCAGTGTTGGCTAAACGTGGCATTGTTCCCCTGGGCCTCTGTCCACACCGCATCAAGCACTGGAGTCAGAAAGCCAGTACAGGTACCCCACGTGGCTGCCAAGTGCCCCCTGGTTCCAGAACCTTCTATCGGGAGAGTGTCTCTCCCTTGACGGCTGACTGGTTGCTGGGAAGTCAGTCCAGGCTCCTGACCCCCTCACCAGGCTCACAGTGTCCCTAGCCAGTCCTGACACTTCCCACACCCCACCTCTACTGCTCTCCCTGCAATGTGGGCCTGCATGGAGGCACTGGTCCCCGCCCCAGCCCTCCTCACCCTCCTGCCCTGGGAGGGGATCCCCTCAGCCACCTCCGTATCCCCCAGGAGCCCTCACCCACTGTCCACAGCACACGGATTCCACCTCTGGACCTGGACCAGAACCCGTCCTTCCTCCTCCCAGGGTCTCTGGAACAATCCTGCTCCCACTGTCTCAGCTGACAGGGAAAAGTCAGGAGCACCGAGCCCCAGCGGCTGCTTTGCTTTTGTTTGGTCCTTTGTTCCAGGAATGCAGGCCATTTTCATATAGCTTGCCTTTGTCCTTCAGGTATTCCATCATGGCTCTATAAAAAAGAATTCTGATAGGGCAAATTGGTGGCTCACGCCTGTAACCCTAGCTACTCAGAAGGCTGAGATCTGAAAACTGTGGTTCAAATTCAGCTTCAGCAGGAAAATCCTTGAGCCTCTTATCTCCAATGAACTATTAAAAAGCCTTAAGTAGTGAAGCTATGGTTCAAATAGTGCTAATCTTGAGCACAAAAGCTCAAGTCCTAGGACTGGCACGCTTGTGTGTGTACACGCACACACACACACACACACACACACACACACACACACTCTTCAGTGCAGTATTCCACAGGCAAAAATATGAACTGCTACGGACATCACATTCTACCCTTCATCCCGGGCCCTGCTCATTCCTCTCACTCTGAGGGAACAAGTCACTATCAGCCTTCCGCTGTGATTTGCTCTAGAGAGAACAAAGGAGCATGAATGATTATCTCTGTTTTATACTCCATGTCTCAAAGAGATTAAATGGCTTACCCACATCCCGGCTGGAGCAGTCTGGGAAGTGGAGGCAAGCCGTCTGTCTCCTGACACCAACTCTTCCTATCACCCCATGCTGCTGCAAAAGTACGTGGTCTGTTGACAGCCACTTAACTCGGACCAAATGCAGAGCAACCCCTCAGGACAGCGAATAGAGACAGCCTCCCTGATTTAACTGACAGGGTGGGAATGACTGAAGCTTGCTGATTTCCGATGAGGAGCCAAACCAGCATAGAAGCCAGCCCAGAGCAGTCCATCGTTGGAGCACACATGGGAGAAAGCATGTACCAGCGGCCGTGACATGCCAGACCCACTTACCTGTCAATTTTCCTAAAAGGAGCTCCTAAGGGCTTGCTGGAGTAATGACAGCAATAAGAGTTCTCCCCCCCCCCCCCGGGGCTGGGAGTTTGGCCTAGTGGTAGAGTGCTTGCCTAGCATGCACGAAGACCCGGGTTCGATTCCTCAGTACCCCACATACATAGCAAAAAGCTGGAAGTGGTGTTGAGGCTCAAGTGGTAGAGTTCTAGCCTTGAGAAAGTCCAAGGACAGTGCTCAGGCCCTGAGCTCAAGCCCACGACTGGCAAAAAAAAAAAAAAAGTTCTTCCCCAAGCCCAGCTCCAAAAAGTAAGAAGGGAGCCAGGCACTGATGATTCATGACTACAATCCTAGCTACCCAGGAGACTGGGATCTGAGGATTGTGGTTCAAAGCCAGCCCAGGCAGAAAAGACCATGAGACTCTTACCTCCAACTAACTACCAGAAAACCAGAAGTGGTGTCCTGGCTCACAGTGGTAGAATGCCAGCTTGAGCACAAAGCTTAAGGACAGCACCCAGATCCCAAATGTAAGCACTACTTCTAACCAAAAATAAATAAATAAATAAATAAATAAATAAATAAATAAATAAATGTATGTATGTCAGAAGTGGAGCTGTGGCTCGAGTGGGAAAGCAACAGCCTTAAGCTAAAAAACAACAACAAAACAACAACAACAAAAAAAAAACAAGGGTCTGGTAAAGCTCAGACACATCATGCATAGAGTATCTGTCTCTGAGACAGAAAACTTCCAGTGTGCAGTGAGTTGGCAGGCTCTAGCTCTAGTGGGCAGAGTTGATTAATAATACTGGAAAAAATCCAATGTGGCAGGAAATCTGTCACCTAGTGGGGCAAATATGCAAAAAATGCCAGCTCTATTGGCAAAGCTAATCAAAGGGGTGTTGAAGACTGGATTCTGGCCCACTACCCAAATGCACATGTGAAAGCCTTAAGTTCTTATGTGGCTATGTTTGGAAATGGAAGCTATAAAGGGAAATTAAGATTTTTTCCCCCCCTGGGGATGGAACTCGGGCCTTGTGCATGCCAGGCAAGCCCTCTTCTAACTACTGAGCTCTATCCCTAGCCCCTGGTATGTATGTATGTATGTATGTATGTATGTATGTATGTATGTATTTTTGTCAGTCATGGAACTTGAATTCACAGCCTGGGCACTGTCCCTGCACTCTTCAGCTCAAGGCTAGCACTCTTCCACTTTGAGCCACAGTTCAACTTCTGGTTTTCTTCTTATCTCCAATGAAGATAAGAGATAAGAGTTTCAGTGACTTCAGTGACTTTTCCTGCCCAGGGCTGGAACTACAAGCCTCAGCTCTCAGCCTCCTGAAGCTAGCTAGGATTGCAGACATGAGTCACTAGCATCCAGCCTGCCCCTCTTATTGTTTTGAGACAAGTTGGCCTTGAACTCACGATCCTCCCATGTCCATTTCCATAAATTCTGGAACTAGATGAAGCCACATACTCATCAAGGACTGATGTCCTCATAACCAGAACAAGAGACCTCAAAATGCTACGCAGAGTTGAGGTCATAAAGGGACAGGCAACGAAGTGACCACCTGCATGCAAGCCAAGACAGCAAACCCACTGGCACCTTGAACTCACATCTCTAGCCTGCAGAACTGCAACAGAAAATATATTTCTGCTGTTTAGGCCACCCAGGCAATAGTTGCAACAAGACTGATATATGAGGAGTCTGGTGTCCTGTCTGTCATTTGCTGCCTCTAGGTCTTCGCCATTGTCATCTTCATCTCCCTTCTCCTCCTCCTCCAGTCCTGGGGCTTGATGAACTCAGGGTCTGGGCACTGTCCCTTAGCTTCTCTTTGCTCAAAGTTTAGTACTCTACCTCTTGAGCCACAGTGCCACTGCTGGCTTTTTCTGTATACTGAGGAATTGAACTAGGGCTTCATGCATGTTCTCAGTCCACCTCTAGGTTTTCTAGAGGGAAATAACAAAACTTTGCAACCATCAGCAACGACCATGTAGATGTATTCACACCTGTGATCTCAGGACTCAGGATACTGAGACAGGAAGATTGAGAATTTGCAGCTAGCCTGAGCTACATAGTGAGACTTTGCATGAAAACAATGGGGAGAAGTAGATCAGAGTGTTTCTTGCTTTTTATCTCACACAGTCTCACCTTTTAGCTTGCTTACAGCCCGGCTACCAGTTTAGTGACTGTGTATAATCCCAGCACATGGGAGGTGGAAGCAGTAGGGTCACAAGTTCCAGGATCCGACAGCACTCATGGCTCACACCTATACTCTACTGAAGAGGCTGAGATCTGAAGATCTCAGTCCAAAGTCAACCCAGGTGGAAAAGTCCACAAGAGTATCTCCAATCAACCAGTAAAAAGCAAAATGTGGAACCATGCCAGGCAGTAGAGCATCAGCTTGAGCAAAAGACCCAAGTGAAAGCGCAAAGCCCTGAGTTCAAGTACCATTAGGGGTATCAAAAAACAAAACAAAACAAAAATGGGCATCAGTGGCTCATACGTATAATCCTATCAGCTCAGGAGGCTGAGATCTGAGGGTCATGTTTCAAAGCCAGCTTGGGTACTAAAGATCATAAGACTCTTATTTCCAATTAACCATCAGAAAACCGGAAGTGGTACTGTGGCTCAAAGCAGTAGAGGACTAGCCTTGAGCTGATGAGTTCAGGGACAGAGCCCAGGCCCATGACTGACAAAAAAATAATAATAATTGAAGATCACAAGTTCAAAGTCCACCTGAGCTACATAGTGAGATTAGTTCAAAAGAAAAATTACACTTGGACCAAAATAAACCATGAAGACCTAAGATCTTTCCAAGACTTTCACAAAAATCCAGAAGACAGCGAGGTTTTTTGTATTCACACATGTGACTGCAGTCGGGTACTCCTTGGACAAAGATGAGGAAATACGGAGGTCTGTTCCAGCCAGATGGGATGGAGGCAGGCTGGAGGGCTGGGGATGGCTTCATGGTAGCATGCTCGCCTACCATGCACCATCTCTAGGTTCTATGCTCGGCACTGGGGGGAATAAATATGAAAAAGGTAACTGGAAATCCAAGAGGCAACCCTAAAATAGATGTGTCATCACCAAAGTCCTAATTCCTTGCACCCATGGTTGGGGGAAGAAGGGAATGGGGGGGAGGGGCTTTGATGGCTCTGAGTACAACAGAATTGGAGCAGGCTGGCTTTGCCTAAGGACAGGGCAGGAGGAATCAACACCCCACACAACTTTCCAGCCCTGCCCACTCTAGTCGAAAGTGATTCACGGGGTTTCAGGATTAAATATTTATTCCTCAAACACAAAACAATGTTGAACATGCGTGTCATGTCTCCTTTTGTCCCAGCCATCTGGTCTTGGGGACACATCTTTGGATGAAAGCAACAGCTGGAATTCCAGCTTCATGGGGCAGGGGAGGGGGACGTGGCCTCCCTGCTTGGTCCCATAGTTCCCAAGTTGAGAACTTTCAAAAGAGTTTTCACCCTACTCCATGTGGAAGGAAATGTTTCTTCTCTTGGCCTTATGGGGTGATGACAATACCTTGTTTGAAACAGGATTAAAAGGGACATTATTGTCACCGCCAGGCCAGTACGGCTCAGCTCTGAGATTCTGACCCGCGGAATAGGCCCATTCCTGGTTGCACGACCCCTCTGCTGTGTGTGGCCGCACTGTGACACAAGTTTTCACTGACAATACTTTAAGCTTTAAAGCAATCCTAGGCCACCACAATAAAAACAAAGTGACACATACACCCTGAAACTAAATCATGGCTAAAGTGACTTCACCAATCACAATGTGTGTGTGTGTGCATATGCACACATGCAGATACAGCCAGTTGAACTCCGGGCCCAGGCATTGTCTCTTAGGTTATTCTACCACTGCAGCCACAGCCCCACTTCTGGCTTTTTGCTGGTTAATTGGAGAATTTCACCAGCTTTTCTACCCTGTCTGACTTTGAACTAAGATCTCAGTTCTTAGCCTCCTGAGCAGGGACGATTACAGGCGTGAGCCACCAATGCCTGGCTAACCAGCTTCGGTCAGGGAGTGGGGCCTTGAGTGATGTGCAGGTCAGTATATTGCACATGACCCCTGGACATGGCCTGTGGCCTCAGGAAAATAGAGTCCTCACTGCCAGAACACCAGGCAGTTTCATTTCTGCCAGGAATTTCAAGGGGCTGGGCCGGCTTGGTGTGTTTTGATTTTACTTGTGAAAAGGTTCAAGGTTGTTTCTCAAATTTTGGAGTTCAAAACCACATCATTCTCCCTGTTCTGTTCTAAACCCCACTGTCCTTGGGTCTGGGGATGGGGGAAGGTAGCTGTCTCGGGTGGTGCTCAGGAATGCACTCCGAGGCACATTTAATTGTACTGCAGACTTCATACTCGAGGTTCTTAGCCCAGAAACAATCGGAAATGAGCAGCGCGTCATGGCTCTCATCTGTAATCCTAGCCATCCAGGAGACAGATCACTTCAAGAGACTCTTACCTCTGCTTAATGAGTGAAGTGCCAGAAGTGGAGCTGTGGCTCAGGTGATAGAGTACCAGCCTTTATCAACAAAAGCCAAAGGATAGCAGCCAGGCCCTAAGTTCAAACCCCAGGACAGGCACCAAACAGAAAAACTAGGAGCAACCTTAACCCTGCATTCCAATTTACATATTCAGGGCAGTGATAGCCAGCTAATGGGGCTTGTTTTCAAAGCTCAGACAATAAACGTGTCAGACACTCTGCTGGGTTCCTCCCAGCATCTCTAATCCTCCAGCCCTGCCCACTTGCAAGTGAGGAAGAACCTGACAGACACCTAGAGAGCTAAACCTGTCACGGGTTCCTGAAGGTGAGGCTGTGGCCCAAAGACCCCTTATCCCCAAGCTTAGAGTAGTGTGGTGTTAAAGACCCACCAACCAGTGCCCACCACCCATAATCTATCGCCCTGTCTTTCTTAGCCCTGGGTAGAATCTCATCTGAAATTCAGGAAAGTGGAAGTTAGCATTTTCCAGCCTTTGTTTTGCTTAAGTATGCACTGAACAAAGCTGAGTGAACTTGAAAGACCTAAGTCAAAACCTCAGGGTCACAAGCTATCCAGGAAAGGCTCCTTGGGTGGTAATGGAGTGGGCTAATATCTGAATTGGAGTGGGACAGGACTAGAGTTTGAACTCGAGGCCTAGGTGCTTGTCCCTTAGCTTTTTCTGCTCAAAGCATGCACTCAATCACTAGAGCCACACCACCGCTTCCAGCTTTTTTACTGGTTAATTATAGAAAAGAATCTCAGACTTTTTTGCCCAGGTTGGCTTTGAACTTCAGTCCTCAGATTTCAGCCCCCTAAGTAGCTGGGATTATAGGTGTAAGCCACCAGTGCCTGACTAACAGTTAAACTATTCTGAGTGACTGTAAACCCGTTACAACTACAGATAAGAGCCCTAACTCATCTTCAAGTGCTGCCCACAACAACCAAACCAGAAAAGGCAGAAGTATCTGCCTACTTCTTCATTATACACTGATATTAGAGCAGGTACTGGTGGCTCACTCCCGTAATCCTAGCTACTCAGAAGGCTGAGAGCTGAGGATCTCATGGTAAAGCCAGCAGGGGCAAGAAAGTCCATGCCTGAGGGAGAGGGAAAGTGTTTTGCAGACTTCAACCCCAAATCCTCAGATCTCAGTCCCCTGAGTAGCTGGGATAGCAGGCAGGAACCACCAGGGGCTGGGACTGGCTCATTTGGATTCTCTAAGGCATCATGGCACTCACTGGACTTGGTGCCTAGCACATCACAGTTCCTGTGCTGGCCCTTGTTTGATTTGTGGCTCTGTTTATTTAACTGTGAAATGAACAGAACATTTGCAGAGGCCAGAAGCAAGGGACATAAGAACTAGAAACCACTCAAAGTCACCTGGCTTACACTTTGTCCACATATATACACATGCACACTCCCATTCCAACAGCCAGCATAGTATTCTAAACCACTCCCTGAAAGATAATTACCAGGCCCACCCACATGCCTCCTGCTGTGTGACTCGCTCTGGCCCTGCCTGACACTTAGAGCAGCTAAGAAAGAGGCTTGTACCCCACAAGGCCTGGGGCACACAAGAGGGGGGTGGACTATAATTAGACAGGCCATGATGACATTTCCTTCACAATCCAGACATTTATTATGCTGATTTCCTGAGAGGGGGGCAGCTCTTACCTCCCAGGTGGCCCCAGGTAGGTACAGAGATTTGCCTTAAAAATGAAAGATTCCCTTTTCTGGTGAACTAGAGATTGAGTTACATGGGAGCAAATACATAGGGGTTTATAAATAGACCTGCAGTGGTCAGTCTCTCAGGGAAGAATGACACTGCCCACTTCCATCCTTACGTTAGACTGTTCCAGATGCCCCTGCAAGCTCATCCCTCTCCAGTGGTGCCAAGGCCTCCAGTGCAGGAAGAGCTGCTATTCCTGGAGAGAAGGCAGGAGGCACAGCCAACAGTACTGCTCACGCTGGGAGTCCTGCATCTGAGGAGGGCATGTCAAGAAAATGACAACCACCAGACACTGGTGGCTCATGCCTGTAATCCCAGCTACTCAGGAGGCTCAGATCTGATGGTCCCAGATGGAAGGCAGCGCAGGCAGAATGTCCTTTAAATTCCTATCTCCAAGTAACCATCAAAATAGCTAGAAGTGGAACTGTAACAAAAACACTGGCCTGGAGCAACAAAATAAACAGATAAATAAATACATAAGACAGCCTCCTTGAACATTTTGATGAGAACTGTTATTACTGAAATATCTCCAATTACAATGAAAGGCACATTTGGGCAAAGACCACTCTGAGCCCTTGATGTCTCCGGAGCTGCAAGCTGTTAAACCTTTACCTCCTCACCCAGAATGTGGTGACCATTTCCCCCATCTGAGAGGTCTTGAAAGGTAAAATGAGATAAAGTGAGTGACTTCTACAGTATTAGAATGATTCTACTAACTTTCAAAATTAAGCAGCTTTGCTAGTGCCTCATGTCGGCTACTCAGAAGACTGAGATCTGAGGATCCTCATTCAAAGCTAACCTGGGCAGAGCAATCTGAGAAACTATCTCCTCCAATGAAGCAGTACACAGGCAGAATTGGCTGGAGTGGTAAAGTGCCAGGTCAGTGAAAAAGTTAAGCCTGACTGAGGACCTGAATTGAAAGCCAAGTCCATGAGCGCGCGCGCGCGCGCGCGCGCGCGCGCGCACACACACACACACACACACACACACACACACACACACACACACAGCTGCTGTGTCAAAGGAGTCCTTAATGCCAATGGCACAAGTTTGGAGTCCTCAATGTCCACCAAACCCCAGGGCATCAGGTTTTACCACTGTATCCATTTTCCAGTGACAGAAGAACATCAGACCTATTAAGAAACTTGCAGAATCACAGATTGATGGAGCCTGGGTATGAACTCAGACAATCCTGACATATACCTGGCCTCCAGGCCACTGTGGCAACAACAAAGCGTTGGCAGGCGCTGTGGTGACACACACACCTGTAATCCCAGCACTTGGGCTGAGGCAGGAGGAGAGGAAGTCAACCCTAGGCTGCTCCAGAAAATCTGTCTCCTTAAAAACAAAAATAAAAAGCAGGACTAGGGATTCATCCACATTTGGTATTTTGCCTTGCAAGCCTAAAAAGTATGGAAAACCCTGGGCTTCCTGTAAACCTCGATTTGTTTTCTCTTCTGACTCCTGGTCAGAGCGGCATCACACTCTTCTCCCTTCCCCAAACACTCAAAACAAAGCCGGGAAGAGCCTCCAGCCAGCTCCCACAGCATCCATCTGGACTCTGCCAGGCCAGCCCAGTTTTTGGAACCTCTACTTTCCTCATCAGTAAGTGACTTAGAGCAAAAACCAATCAAGTTTAACATATGAAAACCAGTCCTACCTGGAATCCATGGAACATTCCTCAATGTATAAAAGGCTGAATATGATGAACCCACAGCCAGCATTCTACTTACTGGTGAAAAGTTGAAAGCATTTCCTCTAAAATCAAGAACAAGGCAAGGATGCCCGCTCTCTCCACTCTTCGTCAATATAGAACTAGAATTCCGTGAAAGAGCAATAAGCCAAGAGACAAACATGGAGGAAACCTATCTAATTCCTTATTATAGGCAGTGGCACAATGGTAACAGACTGGAATTGGAAGATTCTGTATATGAAAATAAAAGCATTTGTTTTGTTCTTACTACATGAAAAAAAAAAAAGAATACCAGTCCTAGCTGAGCAACTGGCCATTCAATAGACTCTGATCCAGGTATTGAAATTCAAAGCCAGCTCCCACAGAAAAAAAATTCACTAAATTTCATCTCCAAAATGACCAGAAAATAAAACAAAACAAATACAAATACAAAACCTAGGCTGGAGATGCGGCTCAAGCAGTAAAGGGCTAGCCTCGCCAGCTAAGAGGCCTATTTCAAACGCCAGTACCAACAAACCAGCAAACAAAACCATCCATCCGAGAGGGCCTTGGCCACTGCCCCATGCTGAGAGGTGCGGTAGGGAGCTGGTCGGCTTAGGGAGTGGGACCCCTCTGGCAGTGAGTTTCTTGACCACTTCACACCTGGGAGAAGAGCCTTCTTCCCACATAAATCAGGCACCCCGGGACAGAGCAGTTCTGTGCGGGGTGGGGGGGGATCCCATATGGTGCCAGACAAGGGATGTAATGGCTCCCCAAGACAGTGGTTAGCGCCCCCAGAAAATGGGCAGCAGAAACAGCCCCGAAGGACCAATCTCTGGAGAGGTTCCCGCGGCCGGCTCCATCGCCCTTAGAACTGGGGCGGCTCGCAAAAGCGCAGCCTGGTGTAGGGCGATTCTAGAAGCTCGGGGGCTTCCTGTCCCGCGCTTCCCTTCCCCAGCGAGATCAGCGGGCAGGCAGGCGCACCGCCTGCCCCTGGCACCCGTAGTGCCACTCTGCGCCCCTTGGAGACCCAGGAACGCCCATCCTCGATCGATTCGATTTACACTCAGACTTTCTTTACGCTTGTTATATATATTTTTTTCTACGACAGACCAGAGTTGCTACTTTTTAATTATCTTCCACGTCTACAAATAAATAGAAGATTGTGAGGGGAGTGAGGATCTAATGTGGGGGAGGAGGGTAGGAAGTCCAGAACGTGGCCGTCCACGTTGCCATCATTTTATTAGAGTGTCACCGTTAACTTAACTATAAATACTACGCTGGGGAGCGAGGCTTGGGCGCCCCGGACGGCGGGATCGGGCGCCGGCGGCCAGGACGCCGACCCTCTGGGCTATGTACAGAATTTACAGCTCCTCGATCCTTCCTCGACCCCCTCCCGCAAGGCAGCGCGTGTGCAAGAAGCATCGTCTGTCTGTGCAAGTCCGTGAGTCGGGCGACGCTAAGCGCCCGGGCCGGCCCGCGGCCGTCAGCTGTCCGAGTCCAAATCGCTTTTACCTTCTTCTTCCCTCTTCTCGGGCGAGGTTTTCGAGGACGCCTTGTTCCACTTCTCCGCGTTTTCCGACTCCTCCGAAGAGGATCGCTTCTGCCGTCTCCATTTGGCTCTGCGGTTTTTAAACCAGACCTGTGACGCAAGAAAACACAAAACAACGGGGCCGTCAGGGGAGCGGCCTCTCCCCCAGGCCGCAGGGCCGGGGGGGCCCCCCGGAGCGCCCGGAGGCCCCGAGATGGCCAGGACGCGGTGGAATCGTAGCCCAGTATCCTGGCACGACCACCCACCCCCGCAAAAGAGGGAGAGCCTCTTCCGCATTTCGCTCCACTTCCTGGGCCTAACGCGCGCCGCCGTCCCGCTGCCCGGGCCGCCGCGGGGAGGCTGGTTCAAGGGTAGCGAGGCCCGGGGGAGCCCAGGCCCGCCGCGGCCCAGCTCGCCGGGCGCACCTCCACCCTCGGGCCGGGCCCGGCGCCTACCTCCACCTTCTCCTCGCGAAGGTGCACCTTCCGTGCCAGCTGCTCGCGCGTGCCCACGTCCGGGTACTTGGTCTCCTGGAAGAGGCTCTCCAGCGCTTCGAGCTGCTCATCGGTGAAGATGGTGCGGTGCCGCCGCTTCCGCCGGCAGTGCAGCTGATTGAGGAGCTGCAGCTCGGTGCGGGACAGCGTGCCCACGTTCATGTAGGGCAGCATCTGGTGCGGCACGGGGGACACCAGCACGGACCCCGGGCCCTCGTAGCCTGCGACGACAGAGGCGCGCGCCGTCAGATCGCTTCCTGGCCCCGGTTCCCACTTAAAACCCATCCGCAAAGGGGGTGCTGGGAATTTGAGGTGCGGGGGGGGAGGGGAAGCATCCACTCGCACACATCCAAAGTTTGCGCATTCTAAAACCCTAGTGTCCCCTGGCAGGCATTTTATTACAGCCTGGCGAGGGGCTGCACTTGGCCGTGGGGCAGAAGTTCGCTAACTCTCCTCTAAGGCTCCCGGCACACCAGCGCACCAAATCCTCCCCAGAGGACGGGGGAAGGGGAAGAATGCCGAGGGAGAAAGTTCGTGGCCCACCCAGGTCCCCGGGCCTCGCGCGGGCGCGATCGGCCCTTACCTGGAGCCGCGGGGACGCAGGCGCACTGCTGGGAGCCCAGCGGCGGCACAGCCCCGCAGCAGGCCGGGCCCACCGGCGCCGCCTGCACGTGGAGCTGCCCGTAGAAGTAGTTGTTGTAGCCCAGGCGGGAGCCGCCGACCGCAGCGGGGAGGCCCGCGCCGCCGGGGGCCACGGGACGCGGGTAGAAGGCGCCGTAGTCCGAGGAGGCACCGCCGCCGGCGGCGTAGAGCGAGTCCCCGTGCAGGGCCGGGAAGACGACCGGAGCCGTGGCACTGGGTGCCACCGGCAGCACTGAGTCCTTGCAGCGCGGCCGGGCGGCCAGGATGTTGTCGATGGTGAACATGCCGGCGGGCATCCCCGAGCCCCGCGCCTGGACCGGGGGGGGGGGGCGGCGGGGACGCGCCGAGGAGAAAGCCGGAAAGTGTGTGCGGCGGCACGGGGGCGGGGGTCCGTCCGCCGCTGCCCAGCCGCCGAGCAAAGCGAAAGCGAGCGCGGCGAGCGCGCAGCCCCGCGCCCCTCCCCGCCCGCCCGCCCTCTGCGTCCGCGCGCCCTCCGCCCGCCCGCCCCTCCCCGCCCGCGCTGCGCCGCGCGCTCCTCTCCAGTCGCGGGTAGGACGGAGCTCCGGCCAGCTGAACCTCTTGTTGGTTTTATACCGAGTCGACGTCATCCTGGATTTAGTTCCTGGGTAATATGCAGATGACAAACAGAACCAGATTTGGTCCTTTCTTTTCCTCGGGAGGGGTGGGGGGGAGGCCCTGGAGGGGAGGGGGAAGAGGTGCCAAAGGAAAAGCGGGGTTACAAGGCCTGCAAAGAGATTGTGGATTCAGAATTAATGAAATTAACCTAATCTTTTCCATTCGGCAACCCCGCCGCGAGGCCCAACGAGCTGGGCGGGCGGCCTAATTGCCCTGGTTAATCTCATTAATTCCTTTGTGCGGGCGCAGTTAACAACTCCAGAACCCGACCTCGCCGCCCCCCACCCTGGCTTTCTCACATTGGGTCCCATTATTGGGTGCGATTTCCTCGCCGGAGACTCAAATGCATGGTGACCCGTTTTACTTTGGGGCTACTTTTGTTTTGTTTTGTGTCTCCTTTTGGAATTGGTTTTGTTTCAGAAAATGTGGGTGGTTGCGTCCTCCCTTTCAGGGGAATCGAAAATTCCCCTCGCTGCTCCCACCCCTGCGTACTCACCGCCTAATTTCTCCTTCCTCCCTCCCCACCCCAAATGTTGAGACTCTCCCCTCCAGTGGAGCTCGCTACCCCTCCCAACAAACTCTGGGTTTTGCGAAAAGTTTAATTCTGCAAAGGCAAAAAGCAGCGAAAGAAGGGGTGCATCGGATTTCTGTGTGTGTGTGTGTGTGTGTGTGTGTGTGTGTATTTCTTTTTCTCTTTTCTTTCTCTCCCCACTCCACGCCCTGCCACTTTAGGTCTGAAAATATCCGTGGCAGCCTTGGATCCTTAACACAGCAGCGAAAGAGTAAATTCCGCCTCTATTTAGCCCTGGCCCGGGTGCTGAGGGCTCTGGGGCGGAGGAGCGCGGCGACCTGGGGGCGGTAGGCTCGGCGCTTCTTTTAGATTATTGTCTGGCAATGGGGTGCCATCGCCCCGACCCTTTTTGCGTTGTTTCCGATCCAGGTGGATATTTGTGGAACTCTACTCTTAGCTTTTCCAAATGAGTTGAAGTTGATTCTCTCTTTCTCTCTCTCTCTCTCTCTCTCTCTCTCTCTCTCTCTCTCTCTCTCTCTCTCTCTCTCTCTCTCTCTCTCTCTGTCTCTCTCTCTCTCTGTCTCTCTCTCTGTCTCTCTCTCTGTCTCTCTCTCTGTCTCTCTCTGTCTCTCTCTGTCTCGTCTCTCTCTGTCTCTCTCTCTGTCTCTCTCTGTCTCTCTCTGTCTCTCTCTCTGTCTCTCTCTCTGTCTCTCTCTCTCTCTGTCTCCTTCTCTCTCCCTCTCTCCCTCCCTCCCCCCCCCCCCCCCCCCCGTCTTCCACCAGCTTGCTTTTTTTCTTCGGCCTGGCCGGGCCTGCGCTTCCCGGGCCCCAGGGGCCTGGACCAAGCCGGGCTCTGCTAGCTGCAGGCGGCCGCGGAGACGCGGGATTCCGGGCCAGCCCGCCGGAGGCTCCGCCACCACTGCGCGCCCGCGGCCGGGCGCCCGCCAGAGCAGGTAGGCGACGACGGCGGGCAGGGATCGGAGGCTGCCCCGAAGTCCCGCGGCCTGGGTGCCAACCCCGGAGCTCGCGGAGCGGATCTTCCTCGGGCCTGCGCGCCAGTTTCAGAGAGGTCGCCCGGAGCCCTGGGTGGAGGAGACAGCCGGGGGCCAGGGTGGAGATGCCTCAGTTTCCCGTAGGGAGACTTCCTTTTAACGTGTGCCCACTTGTCTCATTTTCTCTCCGGTTGATTAAGCTGAGGTCGCGGCTACGTGGTCTAAAGTCACTGTAGTGAGGCACAGTGCGGTGCTGGGGAAAGAGGGAAAAGGCCACCACTTTAGTTGACTTGTGCTCTGGGATGGGAGCTATGGCGAGGAAGTACGATCGGACACCAGCACAGAATTCACGCAGGGCAAAGAGAAGCCCGGCGGCGCCCGGCCTGTCCCCGGGGCCCCAGGCGTAGGCCTCACATCGCAACCTACTTGCTGGGGGCGCAGGCCAGCAAGAGTATTGTGCGGATCAGAGGTGCACGCAGAGGAAAGTTAGGATACGGTGGGATGAGGTCTTCATTTGGGGGAGATGATGAACTTTAAACAAACAAACAATAAAAACAATAAAAAATGTGTTTCTGACAGGAGTGTGACTCTCTCCTTCTCTCCTTCAGAGGTCAAGTGTACTGTAGGATGTGGGATGCCCTCCCTCCCCCAACTAGCGCTCAAACACCACAGACACACCCCAGGCTCAAAGACTTCACAGCCCCCTGATCAGTGCAGCTTTTACCGGGTACAGTTCTGTCCAGCAGCAAGCAAGTAGCCTCGGTCTTGACTGTCCCCCTTCGCCTTCACAGAGGATTCCCAGACCAGCGCTGCCCAGCTGCCCGTGACCATGAACTTGAGTCACAGACCTAACCGAGGCCTGTGAACCCTTCACCCCCACACCCCATCTGTGCCTTTCTCCTGAGTAGGTTGTTGTCAGGTCTAACGAAGTTCTAGACCTACGTTCTTAAAGTGTTTTCGCTGTGCAGAACCCTGGCAGCTGGAGCACTTTACAATGAGTCTTTGTGTTGGAATTCTGAGATTAACACACCACAAATGATTCCTCCTGGGGGGGACGGGAAACTGATGATTTAATTCCTAAGACTCAATCTAACATCTCTACTGGTGATCGAGAGTGTTGGTCACCCTTTCTGAAGAGGTTGCATGGGCTTCTGAGGTATTTTCTGGTTTTTTTCCTTGAGATAAAGGAAGAGGATATCCCCACCCTGGCCTCCAGCCTTGGGCAGCGGAGTGCAAGACAAGGTTGCTGACAGTCCGCTGGTTCTATTCTCCCATAGGGAAGATTAACTTTCCAGGAAGGTGACCCTAGGGCCTAGAGCATTGGCTCCTCCGGCCCTCTAGGAGAGCTTGCCCTAGCGCTAGGCTGGGTGCACCCCCCTACCCCACCCCTCCATCTGCGATCGGGCCACTTGGTGGATGTGGAGAGAGCCGTGTGCGCCCTCCCCGCGCCTCCTCCTCCAGGAGGAGACCCACAAGTGTCCCCAGCACGCTAAACAAACCATCTTACCCTGCGTGGCTGCGCCGCAATTGGAATAACAAATGCGACACAGGCAAATTGTCCCCCTCGTGTTGCTAAGCGATTGTTTGGCGGCCCCGCACGCTCCGCGCAGCATGGGAGGACGGCAGCGCGCGAGGCCGCCGGGAGCGCTTCCGTGCGAAATGCAGTCGACGCCAGGCTGATTCCTTCCATTATGACCCAAACACGATTTCACACAAAGCAATCACCATGCTGAAGTCTATATAAACGTGTGTGTTCAGGAGTTGCTCGCTCCGGTAATAACTCTCATTTTTAAGACATTAAAGACTAGATCAGTGGGTTCTGCATGCATAAAGGTATATTTGCTGTGTGGCATCCATCAAAGACGCCTTTCGCTGCGGTCACTGTTAAATTGATTCAAAGAGCGTAGATTACATTGCTTCTTTGATTTAAACCAGTGCCCAAGTTTGGGGCGTGTGTCTATGTGTGTGTGTTCTCACCCTAAGATTTTTTTTTTTTATCTCTTGAGAAAGCGAGGGAACCACAATGTACATACAACCCTGGGTTCTTAGGATTCATTTAATTCTGTCCCAACCTTGCCTGCTCACAGAACGAATGTGGGTTTTTTCTTTCTTTATTATTATTATTATTTTAATGACAAGTCATCCTCCCTAGTCCAGGTTGTCTGATATTCCCGGTCCTCCTTTCTAGCCTTCCGAACTGCTGGGATCACAGCTTGAATCATCTCCCCTGACATAAAGTGGTTTATAATCAGATACATTTAAGTTGGTATTTTCATATTGTGTGCAAAAAAAACAAAAACAAAAACAAACAAAAAGCACCCCAAACAAAAATAAAACCCGGTGTGTCTTTTGCAAAAGTATGGGAGGTTCCACGAGGTCTGAGGAATTAGGAACTTTATGGAGACCCACTGAAGCCTTCTCGCAGCCGAAAGATCTCATTGCTTTGTTGTTTGCATTTGTGTTCTTTGAAAATTCAGTGTCTCCAAACCATGGCCTGCCAGTTCTGTAATTCTGTGGCTCCAGAGATGGAGGTTGAGTCCCTGAAGTTAACAGAGGAGCGCATAAATGCCTGAAGCAAGCGCACAGGCTGGCGGCTCTGCCCAAACGCTCACAGCAGCTGATGAAAGAATACTTACTAGCTCATTTTTTTCTTAGGTTTTTGCAACATTTTAAATACTAGCATCAGAGCCCTAAGGACACTCTATGAAAGTGTTAGAAAAGTTCAATGTAACCTTGAGAGAGCAGTGGGTGTGGAAAAATGACACAGTCCGGGAGGGAGGGAGGGAGGGAGCTTCGGTCTGCCCGGGTTGCAGTCAGAAATTTGCTTTCAGCCGAGTCCCGTAGCAAAGTTTGTTTGGAAGTGCCTGGGCCGTAGCTTTGCGAATCAGAGAATGCAAATGAGGGTCATTTGCTCTCCTAGAAATTTTCTCTTGAAATGATTAGCAAAGTCAGTCATTTGAAAATTAGAGCGAAGGCACAGACGCTGGCGAAGCCCCTCGCTAACCGATATCAGCTTCTAAGGTTTTCATTCATGTAAACCTCATTAATGAAGATCTTTTATTTAAATGTCAAGGGGATTTGAAATGTAGAGTAAATTATGAAGCGTGTATGTCTAGCCAAGTCATGGGTCAAATGCATTTGAGAAAAACTGCTAAAAGAGCATATGGTTTTGAATTTTTCTACAATGACTAGTGTTTAAATAAATTGCTTGCGCTGCTTAACTTCATGTGTAATTTTGACAGAAATTGGCCTATAGCCTTCTGATATGTAAACATTTCAGCCTTTTATGCGGTATAAAAAAGACACTTGCTTTTTAGAATCAGCTCAGGCAGTGACCCTGTAATTCAGAAAGCTGGCACCTACCATTACAGCCCGGCTGGATTCCAACTTGCAAGTGGCAGCATTGGGGAAGGGGGGGGGGGAGGAGAAAGAAAAGAAAAGAAAAGACACCGGGAGAGGATATTTCAAAAGCAATGTCCATTTGAGATTAAAAGCTACAAATGAGGTGAGAATGTGCCACTTAGTATCTGAAAGAAACGGATAAACCATAGTTATTAAGGAACATTTCTGTCACTTTTCTTTAAGCCAGCCCATCTGAAAAGAGACACTTAAGCAGGACTCGGGAATTGACTGTCGTGTCATTAAATGCTCATCTTAGACACGGACCCATCAGTCCGACACATAAGTAGGTGTTTGTTTGTTTTGTTTTGTTTTTAAATCTAAGTATCATTTCAGGTTGTTACCAGTGAAATAACTCCATGTCACAGAGCCCATTAAGATGGGGGGCGGGGGAGAAGCGGAGTGGGGGATGGGGGAAGAGCAGTTTCCAAAGAGAAAAATAGAGGTCCTGGAACCTGAGGCCATCCTGGGAGACTTTTGGTTGAAGGCTGTGGCTGGGATCTAGGAAATCCAAGCATGTTACAGTTCTGAGTCCTCTCTGGGCTTCAGGGCTAGTGTTCTTAAGACAGAAATAAATCTATATAAACCCATTTGTGACTAATAGCTCTGACTCCCATAAATAAGGATTGGAATGTGGATTGGACGGCAGTCACCCGAGAGACAGAGCAGCCAGGAGTGTGCCAGACGGGACCTAAGACTGACTTCCTCCACGCTGAGGCTTGGTGGGCTTTGCTCCTTCCTGTCTGCCCTTGTGATTTCAGCATTATCTGTGGTAAGTGTCCTGTGTAGATGTGAGACCAACCCTCAGGTGAGGTTTTTGAAAAAAAATTGAAGAAGGAGAGTGTGTTCACAAAGCAAAGGGAATTCGCTTCTTTGTATATTGTTGAACTGCATCAAGCGGATTGAGAAGTTCTTGCTTGAAAAAAAAAAAAAGACCTTGCTGGGACAAATCTAATTAGGGAAATAGACTTGCTGAGAATGACAGAGGTGTTTTACTTACAGTTCCTAAGAAGTCTAACTCATCAGATTGGGATCAGCAACCCAGAAAGGACCTGGCACGTTTCTGGACAGAAAAGAAGGCATGAGGTTTGTTTTGTTTTCAAACCATTTTTACCATCAGTCTAACCTCTCAGTCTCTGCTGAAATGACTGAAGCTAAAACTTTACCCTTTTTGCTAGCATTTTAAGGTTCTTAAATGCTAATAAAATAGTTGACTTGCTAATAAAATAGTTAGGTCGAGCAAGATATGTATCTCGAATTTAAAAAGGAACATTTATTGCATGGGAGGTTAAAGAATAGCATAAAATAAAGCAAACTTTAGGAAACACTAAGTATACATATGTGGGGTGACCATTACATGCCTATACACGTTAAAAAAAACAACAACAACAATAGGTGAAGTGTGGGACTCGGAAAACAAGCTCATCCTTTGAAACAAGACAATGAAACTGTCATTCCCTGGTGCTGTCATCTTACTGTCTGTAGGTATAATTTTCAACAGGCGCTATTACTGATTGTGTTTCAGTGTCAGAATCCGGGAAGTAACAGGTCACCCTTCACCACGAATCTTTCCTTCACAGAGGCCAGGTTTTGAGTAATTCCTCCTCCCCCTCCCCCTCCACTGTTGATCCTCTGCAGAAGCAATCTTCAGAAGCAGGACTTGGGTAGGGCTCTGTGAAGTTGGGTCACTTTGAAGGTCTCTTAAAGGTATAGGGTTCTGCCACCTGCTGCACCCCATCATCCTTGGACCTGGTTCTGTGATTCTATTCTATGCCTGCTTTTGGAGAGCAGGCCTTCTCCAGCTAGTTGTCTGGATCATTCTGTCCAGTTTCCTTTCCACTTAAGCAGATGGAAAAGAGGAGGAAAATGGCTCAGAAACAACTGTATCTCTTTCAGTTTGGTTGATTTCTGTTTGGACTTTCATTAGCCAGGGGAACAAGAATTTTGGAAGATTCTCTCTTACCCATGCACCCACGCGCGTGCACACACACACACACACACACACACTCCCTTCCTGTTTCATTTTGTACAATCAGATAGTTGATTGTTTCTGGGCTCAGTGATCTGGATGGCAGCTCCCTAGCTGCCTTACCCCCCCACCCTTCTTTTGGGAACCTATGTTTGTTTTCTTGTTTGAGATTTTTATCCACCACCAAGAATAAAGATGAATAATGTCTGACCTCTACTGGAGTTTGGTTTCACCTAGAGTAAAATTTTTTCTGCAGACCCGAAGTTTTTGGGCTGAAACTCACCAGAGTCCATCTTCCCTGGCTTGGGACTGTTAGTAAATGTATGTGTAGGATGAGGGAAAGTAAAGTAGTCTGCTTCAAGTAATCATGGCCTGGGGAATTCATCACACTGAATGAGCCAAACATACAACAGCTGAGCTAAAAAGAACCCTAAAAAGACCCCCTCTCGTCTGCATGATACCATCCAGGAATTTTTGTTGTTTTTTTTTTTGTCTCTGTGCATGTGTGTTTAAACAAGTCTCTGAAGAACATTTTCCTCCCTCTCATGAGGTTTGTAGATATAGTTGTTTTTAGATCTGCCCAAGTATGTGAGTGTAGTATTTCGAAGCAATGAAACATTTCCACATTCAGAACTGGATGCTAGGGGCTTGCCCTTGTAATCCTAGGAGGAAGCTGAGATCTCCCAAGGTTGAGATAGGAGGATCTCAGTTCAAAGTCAGTTCCTGAGGAATGTCAAAGAGACTTTTTATCTCCTATTTGCCATTAGAAATAGAGCTGCAAGCTGGGAATGTGGCTTAATGGCAGAGAAGCCCTGGGTTCCATTCCTCAGGACCACATAAACAGAAAAAGCTGGAAGTGACACTGTAGTACTCTAGTGGTAGAGTACTAGCCTTTAGCAAAAGAAGCTCAGGGACAGTGCCCAGGCCCTGAGTTCAAGCTCTAGGACCAGCAAAAAGAAAAAGAAAAAAAAAGTGGAGCCATAGGTTAAGTGGTAGAGCCCTCGTGTTGAGCAAAATAGTTACAGAACAGGGGCCAGGAGTTTGGCCTAGTGGTAGAGTGCTTTCCTAGCATGCACGAAGACCTGGGTTCAATTCCTTGGTACCACATACATAGAAAAAAAAAAAAAAGCTGGAAGTGGTGCTGTGGCTCAAGTGGTAGAGCACTAGCCTTGAAGAAAGCCCAAGTATAGTACTCAGACCCTGAGTTCAAGCCCCAGGACTGGCAAAAAAAAAAAAAAAGTTATAGAACAGCATCCAGGCAGGCCTGAGTTTAAGCCCTAGTACTGGTACCAAAAAAAAAGGGAAAGGAAAGGAAGACATGCTATGCCCAACTAATAACAATACTTTCTCTGAAACCTGAGAATTCTGGAATCATTTGTATCTCAAAGCACTGCTAGTCAACTCTGAGATGGGAACATAAGTTTTTGATAATGTTCTCCACATTCTGAGTTAAGCCGTAGCCATTTTTTTTTTCTTTTTCCAAAACCCTCAGAAAATAGCTTTCCAAGTTAAACTAGACAAGGGTGATCAAGTAAATGTTTGACTTGAAATACTTTCTTGAAATAACCAGCTCCCCATTCAAAGGCTTCCATGAAGTTTGGGGTGGGAGAATGAGCTGCTTTTCCAAGCTGTCTGCTTGGCACACATAGTTTGCACTTCCGATGACACGTGTGGATATTGGATATGTGTGGCCCATGCTTACCACCCCATATTTCAGGAAAATTCTTTATTGAATATTTCTCGCTCACAAAGCTGGGATCACTGTGAAACCTCACTCCTCCATCTCTGTTGGGTCCAACCTTGTCCTCCAAACTGCCAACAAATTGCCTTTTTATGGGCTTGAGCTCTATATGAGATTCCGTGTCTGCACACTCATGCAGAAGGCAGTTAGCATTGAGGGTGAGCTGGGACTGTGTGGAAATTAATGCATAGTGTTAGTCAACTTTTTTTTACATGTGTGTATCCACATTGGAACTGGAACTCCAAGCCTGGCACTCTTCCTTTAGTCTTCTTTTTTTTTTTTCTTTTCCTTAAGGCTGATAGTACTCTGCCACATGAGCCACATCTCTCCTTGTGGCTGATTAATTGTAGATAAGTCAGCCATATTTGTCTGCTCAGGCTGGCCTTGAACCTTGATCCTGAGGAGCTAAGATTTAGGCATGGACCACCATGCTTGGCTTCTGTTCTAGTTCTTAAATGTAGATTTGACTTCAAGACCTAAAGGTCCAGTCTTAAAAGAAGGCCATAGGAGGTGGGTCCTGTTTGTTACCTGCCACCAGATAGGCCATCAGGATTAGGTAGGGTTCTTCTCTGTCCCAGGTCACCCACTTGAGATCTGGATTTGAATCACTTCTCTCCAACACTCAGCGCTATCATGCCATCGTGGGCTGTTATAAAAACAGAAAAACACAGGTCCACTTTGAAGAGCAGCGACCTTTAGTTCCCCCACACCGAGTTGCCCTCTCTGACTTCCCTCTGCGCACATTCCAGCAGGCAACTGGCGAGTGGATGTCCTCCTTCCTGCTGCTCCATCTCTGGGGCCTTCCCTGGCTCTGGGCTTTGCTTGCTCACATTGCTTCCCTCTGTCCAGTGCCTGGCCCAGCGCTGACTTCCCCCTTTGGCCATGAGGGCCTGACTTGGAAGTACTTGTCAGGGGGACCTCTGTGATTCCTGACAAGCCTTCCTGGATCAAAGTCAGCTGGCTGTGGCCTGGAACCCCAAAGAGATGGACTATTCAACATGGAATTGGGTTCCACATCATGTACCAGCTGCCTGTAGGCCTGGGCATAATGAGTTACTCAAGGAACTCTTTGGTTAAGGAAAGAGTACATTTACACACACACACACACACACACACACACACACACACACACACACACACACACACACACTGATGTTGCTTCTAGATCTCCCAAGTTCCAAGCCAAAGGCCATTAGCAGGAGAGTGTTAATGAAACACGGTGGGGACTCCCTCAGAGTAGATAAGGAAGGAGGGCTGCTCTCCACACCTGTAGGCCCAGACCTGCCCTGCCCACCCTGCAGGGTCACTAGCATCAGTGTGAACGGAGTGGGACAGCCTCTGTCTGGTCACTACACCTGTGCACACAGCAGGCTACCTGCCACCTTTGAACCTGAGGGCTGACACTTCTGCCTTAGGTGTCCCCTGGTCTTGGGGTGAATTGGGAAGGCTGAAGGACGCCCCAGCCCTTACATGGCCTGTCATCACTGAAGAAAGAAACTGTAAGTTCTTTCTCTTGTTCCAGACACTTGGTTCTCTTCATCAGCAATTGGAGTGTTTGGAAACACCCCCCCTCGCCCCCAACTCTCCCCAGGCAGTTGCAGCAGCAGTGGCAGGTTCAGTGTTCAGAGCAGCCTAGACACCCAACCCACCATGATGCTTTGGGATCAGTGGTGGACCCCCCCTCCACCCCTTGTGCTAGGGGCCAGTGGGACCATTCCTTATGCCTGCCATCAGAATATGTCAAGAAACACGAATCCTCCTGTCAGAAGGGCCCCAGGGTTGGGGCCCTCTAGTGAAGGGTTACATCCAGCTCTGGAAGAAGATTAGCCACCTTGGATTCCAGCACTCCTGAGTCCTGTCATGCTTGGCCTCAGAAGTTGCCCAGGCTGTGTCCTTGGGGGGCAGGGGTGTGGTCAGTGGTCTGGGACTTAATGCTTGCTCACTGCCTGCCTGCTTGAGCTGGTCAAGCCTCAATTTTCTCCTCAGTAAGAAAGGGTATCAGAGGCTGGGAATGTGATCTAGTGGTAGAGTGCTTGCCTAGCATGCACGAAGATGGGGGTTCTATTCCTTGGTACCACATACATAGAAAAAAGCCAGAAGTGGTGCTGTGTGCAAGTGGTAGAGCGCTGGACTTGAGGAATGCCCAAGGACAGTGCTCAGGCCTTGAGTTTAAGCCTCAAGACTAGGGAAAACAAAAAAAGAAAGAAAAAAGAAAAAAGCCAGTTGCAGTAGTTCACGCCAGCAATCCTAGCTACTCAGGAGGCTGAAATCTGAGGATCAAGGTTCACAGCCAGCCCAGGCACATAAGGACCTGAGACTCTTATCTCCAATTAACCTCTAAAAAAAAAAAAACAGAGAAGTGGAGCTTGGCTCAAGGGTTGGGCAGTAGCCTGGAGCTGAAGAGTTCAGGTACAACACCCAGGCCCAGGGGTAGGGTGGTAGCCTTGAGCTGATGTGCACAGGGACAGGGCCCAGGCAGAGTTCAAGCCCCATGACCCACCAAAAAAAAAAAAAAAAAAAGAAGAAAAGAAAATATAAAGAAAAGAAAATATAAAGAAAGGATGTCAGAACCACTTGTCAGAGCGGAGATAGGTACAGTCATTTCATTGGTTTTCTTTCTTTGTTGCTCCATGTGGCCGTGGTGGATATTTATGATGTGTGTGTGTGTGTGTATGTGTGTGTGCTAGCCCTGGGGCTAGAACGTAAGGCCTAGGTGCTGATCCTGCAATTTTTTTTTTATTTCAATGCTAGTGTGTAACTACAGTTCTACCTTTTTATTTTCTGGTGCATAATTAGAGAGAACAAAGAGTCTGGTAGATTTTATTGCTGGGCTCCTTTTGAACCATGATCTTCAGATCTCAGCCTCCTGAATAGCTAGACTTACAGGTGTAAACCCCTGTAAGCCCCAGGCCCACTGAGAGAACAAGGCAGTTGTACACGTCCTGTTGTGGAGAGTTCTTGAAGTCATAGGGCTGAGTGGCAGCGCTACTCTGTGGTTATGCGTGTTGTGTGTGTGTGTGTGTGTGTGCGCGCGCGCGCGTGTGTGTGTGTGTGTGTGTGTCTGTGTGTGTGCGCATGCGTGTGTGCATATTTACTCCCATGCCTGTGGCGTGTGGATTTGACAATATTTATAAATGAGTTGGCCCTTGGAAGGCAGTGAGAACAAGGCTTGGCTTATATTAAGTTCTGTGTTGTGTCTGAGAAATAAATTCCAGTGTAAGAGGGAAGGTCTAGAAAGTGATGGGTGCCCAGCTCGTGTGAATGGTTACCCCTGGGTGGGGAAGACTGGGACTGGACCAGAGTTTAGCACGTTCAGAGTTTACTTGTGAAATTAAGGTAAAATATGCATCTAATCCTAAAATATGTGTCTCTAAAAATAAGTCATTCCTTGTCTCCACACACACACACACACACACACACACACACACACACACACACACACACGAGAGAGAGAGAGAGAGAGAGAGAGAGAGAGAGAGAGAGAGAGAGAGAGAGAGAGAGAGAGATCACCAGAGTCAAACAAATAAGTTAGGATAAGGGCTCCCCTGCCCAGCCCTCATTTCCTCAGCTCACACTTCATCACCAGCAAATAGCTACCTTGGGAATTAGTCCCACTTGCTAATGACTGACTCCCCTGGGTTCCAGGCAGGCAGCTGGGGCTGCAGTGGTGGGAGGGGAGAGGGGGAGGGGTTCTCCAAGTACACAAATTATGGGCTTAAAGTCTTAGGAGCAGCTCAAGTTACAATCCTTGCCCTGGAATGGCTAAGTGACCGAGGCTCATCTCTATAGCGGCCCCCCACCCCCCCCCTCTGTCTTGTGATCCTGACATTCTGCAAAACACATGGGGTGTGCAGGAACTTAACCACGACTGTTGTCATCTTTGTCCTTTTGCACCACCTAGCAATGTCTGACACACTGGAGTTACACAGTGGTGATGATAAAAAAAAATACTAATAATATATAGCTGGGCGCCAGTAATTCTAGATACCCAGGAAGCTGAGAAGTGAGAATCACAGTTTGAAGTCTGCTCAGGGAGATGAGTCTGAGAGATTCTTTATCTCCAGTTAACCACCTAAAAAAGCCAGAAATGGGATTGTGGCTCAAGTGGTAGAGTACCTGCCTTGAGCAAAAAACAAAAGCAAAGGGACAATACTTAGGTCTTGAGTTCAGTCCCCAGTACAGACACAGACACACACACACACACACACACACACACACACACACACACACACACAGACACACACACACAAAACAACAACAACAAAAACAAAAACTTTATAGAGTGAAGGTAATAACATATTGTTTTTGTTTTGCTTTGCTTTCTGTAGACCTTGGGATTGAATGGAGGATGTGGGCTTGTCAGGCAAGTGCTATAACACCAAGCTGCATTGCTAATTGCTGTTTGTGTGTGTGAGTGGGCATGCAAGCGTTTGCACAGGCCCACATGTGCCTGCATGTAGTGTTTCACTGGTGAGCCAGACTAGAAGGGGAGACAGTTAAAGGAGCATTTCCAGCCAGGGCTTGGTTCCTAGGGCAAGGGCTCTAGCAGTCTACCCTCAGTTACTACATCTGTTAATGTAGTAATAGTAGTCCTGTGGGATGCAGGCAGTTCTGAGGATGAAAGGAGGGTATTGTAAAGCACTTAGGGAGGAGATAATTGTAAGCCCTTTAGTAAGCCAGTGAGGGAGCCTCTTTCACAAAAGGTAGTTTGGTGGGAGTTAGAGGAAAACAATAAGAGTTATTTGTGTTTTCCTTCTGTACACAGGAATGACAAAGGATAGACAGCAACTCCTCTGCAGTTACTTGAGCCTCAAGCTCTCTCCATAGATAAAAGATGAGGCTTCTTGGCTGGGGAAAGTCAGCCAGGTATTCAGCTAGTGCCGAAGCTGTCAAGTAACTTGCCGGTAGGTAGTGTGTGTAATGGCACTTTAGCAAAGCCAGGGTAGAACTTGCTGGACAGCTGGCTCCTGGATGGGTGTGCTCACCTCTCCTGTGGCATCCCTGCTCATTCCAGTTGTCAACATAACAGAAGAAATCTTGAGCTGGGCATGGTGGCAGTTGTCTGTAGTCTCAGCTCCTTAGTAGGCAGAGGCCAGAGGACTACTTGGGTCCAGGAGTTTGAAAATAGCTTGGGAAACAATAGCAAGACCCTGAGTCAAAAAATATTTTCAGGGCCATACGCCTGTGGCTCCCAGCTGTCATCCTAACGGCTCAGGAGGCTGAGATCTGAGGATCATGGCTCAAAGCCAGCCCGTCCATGAGACTCTTCTCTCCACTTAACCACCAGAAAACCAGTAGGGGCACTGTGGCTCCAGTGGTAGAGCTCTAGCCTTGAGCTGAGGAAGAGCTCAGGGACAAGGCCCAGAGTTTAAACTCTACAAGGGGGCGGGGGAGGAACCCCTATCCCTCCTGCTTCAGCCTCTTAAGTACTGGGATTACAAGCATGTACCTCAATTGTGTGTGTGTGTGTGCTGGTCCTGGGACTTGAACTCCCAGTCTGGGCACTGTCCCTGAGCTTCTTTTGTTTAAGGCTTGCACTCTACAACTTGAGCCCCAACGCCACTTCTGGCTTTGAGTAATTTATGGGCAATACAACTCTCAGTGACTTCCCTTCCCTGTCCAGCTTTGAACTGGATCCTCAAATCTCAGCCTGTTGAGTAGCTAGGATTACAGATGTGAGCTTAACTATTTTAAAAACATTTAATTATATCAGTAAGTCTGTACAGATCCTCTAATTCTGATTTAGGACATACTTAACCTCTTCAAACTTAGATTTCTATCTCCTTTCTCCTATAGTAAAAATCCTCAATGTCAAGCCAGGTGATAAGATAAACTGATAAATCAAATGACATCAGAACTAGCCTGCATCTAGCCTGGATTACATGCTTGATCCTATCTAATTCTCTGGACTAGTTTGGGACCTGTACTTTACTGTTATCTCCCTTGAGGACCCGCCTCTGAAAGACTGAGGAAGTTGTCTACGGGTCAAGCAAGGTCAAAGGCAAGGTCTAGGTCTGAGAGCACAGGCTGTTTGACTGTAGAAGAGCTCACCTCCGCCACTCTTGCCTTGTCAGGTCCTCTCATCGGTGGCCAGTGGCCAGTGGGGGGCAGCTGGTACTAGTAGCCAGGGCAGCCTCAGTGTTAAGAAACTGAGGGAACAGAGGCTAGGGTTACCAGGAAAGCCTCACTGATGCCCCAGCACTTGGCAAGCCGTGAGTCACCAAAACCCTGTTCTCTGCTAAGGACGTGCCTGAGCTCCTGACCTTTGCTGCTCGGTACTCCTAACCGCTGCTGTTGCATGGGAACTAGCTCAGCGGCCATCACAGCAGGTCCTTCAGCCAGCAGAGGACTGGACCTCCACAGTGGGCATAAAGTCCCCTGCATGGGAATTCCCAGGAGACTGCCAGGATCATTGTCCTCTGTGGATGCATGGGGGGAGGGAAGACAACAGAGGCTGCATCACCCAAGTTCAGTAGTCTACTAGTCTAGGAGGCTTGTTGTGGAGGTCAGAAATTCAACTCCTTCCTTCCTTCGTTCTTTCTTTCTTTTCCTCCTCTTCCTCCTCCCACTCCCCACTCCCCCCCCTCCTCCTCCTCCTCCTCCTCCAACTCCTCCTCCTCCTCCTCCTCCTCCTCCTCCTCCTCCTCCTCCTCCTCCTCCTCCTCCTCCTTCTTCTTCTTCTTCTTCTTCTTCTTCTTCTTCTTCTTCTTCTTCCTCTCTCTCTCCCTCCCCCCCCCCTCTCTCTCTCTCTCTTTCTCTCTCTCTCTCTCTCTCTTTCTCTTTATTTTTTGTTCTACTACTGGAACTTGAACATAAGACCTCTGATCTCCCATTCTTACTTGGCTTTTTTTTCACTCTAGATTGGCATTCTACCACTTGAGCCACACCTCTATGTTTAGCTTTTTGCTGGTTAATTAGAGACAAGCGTTTTTCATACACTTTTATGTAACAAGTGGCTGTGAACTGGGATCCTCAGATCTCAGACTCCAGAGTAACTGGGATTACAGGTGCGAGCCACGGTGCCCAGCCATTGAGTTCAGTCAGTGTTGTCTTTTCTAAGAAGGTGAGGGCAGCTGCTCCTGGCTCCTCTCTTGGCTTCTGGTGGCCTCTGGCATCCTTGGGCTATATAGATAACACAGATAAAGGACCTTTACCTACTGGACTAAGACAGCATCTTCCCTGGGGGCCCAACTCCCTTCTTTCTGGTAATTCTTTTTTCTTCCTCCTTCCCTTTCTAGTACTTATCTACAAAGACAAGGGCTTTTTTTTTTTTTTTTTTTTTTTTTTTTTGGGTCAGTCCTAGGGTTTGAACTCAGGACTTGGGTGCTGTCTCAGAACTCTTTTGCTGAAGACTGGTGCTCAACCTCTTTGAGTCACAGCTCCACTTCCAGTTTTTGAGTGGTTAATTGGAGATAAGAGTCTTATTGGGCTTTTCTTCCTGAAGCTGTCTTGGGAGATAAGAGTCTTAAAGGGACTTTTCTGCTACAGATTAAGCAGGGTATTTTGTTGCTGTTTGTTTTATTTTGTTTCCTATGTTCCCATGCCTGGCACCTAGTAGGTGCTCAGAAACTACTTATATGTAGCCGAGCATGGTGGCTCATGCCTATAATCCTAGCTACTCAGAGGCTGAGATCTGAGGATCAAGGTTCAGAGCCAGCCCAGGCACAAAAGGACCTGAGACTCTTATCTCCATTTAACCTCTAGAAAGAGGAAATAGGGCTTATCTCAAGGGTTGGGCGGTAGCCTTGAGCTGAAGAACTTAGGGACAGTACCCAGGCCTAGGGGTAGTGTGGTAGCCTTGAGCTGAAGAGCTCAGGGACAGCGCCCAAGCTGACTTCAAGCCCCATGACCCACCAAAAAAAAAAACCAGACAAAAGACCAGGCAGGACATGTGGCAAAGGTGCAGGTGGACTCTGAGTCCTCCATACCCCCCCCCCCAAGTCCTCACTGGCCGCACACAACCCCAGAAGAACTCTCAGAGACTCAAGGCATCTGGCTGGTGGGCTGTCGGCTCAAGCTTGTGTCCTGTGACCCTGTGTTCTGTCACCTGCTGTTAACAAGCCCACACAGTGGTGGGAGTATAGGCGTACAGTGGACTCTAGTAAGAGTCCTGTAAGAGTCCCCTGGGCAGCACAGTGGGCCTTGCACAGCTCTCTGATTGGCCTGGGAGCAGGAGAATTCACTGGTTTTGAGTTCAAAGCTAGCCTGGGCTACATAGCTGGACCTTGTCTCAAAAAGAAAGAAAGAAAACCCAAGTCCCAAAACATAACATAAACTGGGCATGGTGGCACAAGCCTGTAATCCAGGTATGTGTAAGGCATAGATAGGATTGTGGTCTCAGGTTAGCCCAGACAAAAATAAGAGATTGTATTTGAAAAGCATAACAGCTTAAAAAAAAAAAAAAAGCAGGAGAGATTGGGGCATGGCCCAGGGGGCATGCAAGCAGAAGACCCCAAATTCAACTCCTAGTACTGCCCAAAAAGAGATATATCCTATAATATCAACATGTGCCCATTATAAAATCCTCACTGGCCTATTTCCCATCCTTTCATTCCATGTAGATCTTGGAATCTGGGGTGTATTCTACCTCACCAGCACGTCTGAATTGGCTAGCCTGTACTTGCCGTCCACAGTGGCTACCTTTCTAGTGACAGCTGGCTGAGACAGCCTGGTCTGGGACACAGTTAGGTGGCAGCTGTGGTGAGCCCTGTGCAGCGCTTACTAACTTCACGAACTTTGGGTCAACCCTGTAACTTCCTTGGACCTAATGTCTCCTAATGCAGAGTGGGGTTTGTGGGGGACCTGACCCCTAGGGTTGTTTGGAGGGACAGTGGTGGTGGAGTCATTGCTTGGGTCTTTGGCACACACTCCAGGTGGAGCCCTCGGCCAGTGGCGTGGCCTGGAGTGACAGGCATGCTTTGGGTGTCTACAAAGGTGTACACAAACCAGGCGCGGGGAGCCCCAGACCAGGGGCTTGCAGGTGGGGAAGAGGGAGAAGGTGACCCGGTAGCAAGAGCTGAACGAGACAGAGGGCGGCCAGGACGAAGCCCGGATGAAGCAGAGGAAAGAAGATCCACTTTCCGCGCTCACCAGGCCCGGCTCCACACGGCGTTGCTCTTGATTCCGGTGCTAACTTCCGAGGGAGAGTCACCCGGGAGCCCTGGGCGAGGGCCCCCGCCTGGGCGCCACCAACCTGGACTTCCAAAGAAGAAGAGGACCCGCGAGAAGCCGCTGCTCGCCGCCCGCGCCATGGCGGCTTTGGAGAACCCGGCCGAGGTCACGGGCCACGCCGATAGATGGCGGCCGCTTCACCCCGGGGTGCCGCGCCCGCTGGGGGGTGACGAACCCCGGGATCCAGGACGGACCACCAGCCGTGCGTCCTGTGCAACACTGACTCCCGCTGTGCTACGCAGCCGTGGCCGTCCCTGCCACACCAGGGGCGCACTCGGTGGGCCTGTGGGGTGGGTGCGGGCCAGGGCCCTGCGCACGCGTGGCACCATCACGACCACCGGTGGGAAGTCATGCCCGACCCCTACGCCTACTGTCACCCCGAGGAGGTGGAGAAGGCCGCGACCAGGCAGGAGGTCCAGGGCGCGCTCACGGCCGCGCCGCCCGAGGTGGCCCCTGGCCGAGGGCGTGCGGCAGGTGCCCTCCACGCCCACCGAGGACCGGGAGGCCGCTGAGAGGGTGAGGACCACGCCCGACTGGTCCTGAGCAGGAAAGCGGGGCGAAGTCCCCAAAGACACGCAAGGACCAAGGGACCCAGAGAGTGGAAGCAGGATGTGGCTCCCTTCTCAGAGGCGCAGACCTTGACCTCCTACCAAGAAGAGTGGAAAGGATTGGAGGCCAGCCCCGGGCTATGAAAGGAGAATCTAGCTCCCTTGACAACCAGCAGAAAAGAAGGAAGGGAAGTAGGAAAAGAAAAGCAGAAGCCACTCGGAGTCCTGCAGCATTTTGGAGGGGTGGACCAGGCTGGGACTGGAGGGCAGAGGTGGGAGGCAGAGGGTGAGCCTGAACAGGGCGGTGTGGAGGCTGGACCGTCACATAAAGCCTACAGCAAGGGATTGAAGAGCTCCTCTTCACCAGAGGAAATGGAAGCTCTTGGGCACTTGTGGGGCACCCAGGGGAGAAGAAAGGAAGGACCCAGTTCCCCTCCCTGGGGCAGGACAGGGAGGGTGGCCCCCAGTCACAGAAGGTCGTTCCCAGAGGATGTTGTGAACTGCATGCTTCTCCTGTGCTTCTCATTGGTTGTCAGCAAGGAGGCCTGTGCCTGAATTGATAGTTTTGTATGCAAATGACTCTTGAAAAAAAAAAGAGCCCCCCCCCCATCTCCACTGAAACCAGATTCCTGAACCCCACCCACTGATGGGCCATGGATATCACCTGAATGTCACAGATAACCCAGACTTAGGTGCTTGACAATGGAATGAGGGAGAAGTGGGTTGAGGACTTAGAGGATTAAAAAATTTCTTGGAAAAAAAGAATTTCTTGGGACAAATCTAGGTCATTCAGCCTATTCTTGTCACCAAGACTTTGCATTTGTGGCTCTAACCTGTGACTAACCTGTCCAGTGTTGGTGTAGTACTTTCAGAAGCCAGTCTTAATCATAAACTCTACCTACAAAAAAAGAGGCTGAGATCTGAGAATTATAGTCCAAAACCATCTGGGGCAGGACAGCCCAAGAGACTCTTCAGTTAAATCTAGAAGTGGAACTATGGCTGCAGTGATAGATAAAGCTCTGGTCCTGACCCAGGACCAGCACCAAAAAAATTAAAATAAGATAAACAAGAGAAAAAAACAAACTAAAACCAGAATCAATGTGACAGGCCTGCCAATGAATTGTCTTCCTTCGCTGCAGGTAATGGGTTAACTTTGTAAAACCCCACTTCCATGTGGATCAAGCACTAAGTTGATTTTGTTTTTGTTTTGTGTATGTGTGTGTGCTGGGGCTTGAACTCAGGGCCAGGTTGCTGTCCCTGCGATTTTGTTTTGTTTTGTTTTTCCTCAAGGCTAGTTAGTTTTAATTCACAAGATCCAAAGATGATTTACTACTACTGCCAAGAGTCCATGAATCTTCATTTCTTTTACAGCTCTATATGAAACTAACCATCCCAACATGCGCAGAAATAAAAACATGGGAATGTGAACACTCGTTAATAATCAATCAAAGAACCATGTATCAAAATTAAATAAACTGGCATTTTTTTCCCCCTCAGGTTTGGAATCAAATCCAAAACCTTATGAACCAGAGGCAAGAATTCTTAACACTGAGCATCACTCTCAGCCAAAATGAGCTTGTTGACAAGTCAAAGTGTCTACTAAAATTATTCATGTTGCTGGGATTAGTGGTGATGCTTGTAATCCCAGCTACTCACAAGTTGAGATCTGAGGATCACAGTTTGAAGCCAACCTGGACAGAAAGGCCAGCGAGGCTCTTATCTTTGATCAACCATCTAAAAGCCAGAAGTGGTGCTATGGAGGAAAAAGCCAAAAGCTAAGCCATATCCTGATGTCCTAGGTTCAAGTTCTGATACCAGAGCACATACAAAATAATAATAATAATAATAATACCTGAATAAGCCAATTATAACCTGTATGTGGAAGATAAAGGCCTCAGAATAGTGGAGACATTTTGGTTGGGGGGTCGGGGTGGAGCCAGTTGGTCTGCCCAGAAGGTGCCAGAAGGGACTACAGAGCGATTTAGCTTCCATGGAGGTGTGCTGTTGGCCAAATGCCTGTCATGGAGTGTCATGAAAATCTCAAGTCCCAGATGAACATTCTCCATGCCTGGTAGAGAACAGTCTGGAAGCCAGGAAGCTCCAGACCTTTGGGCTATCCACTGAAATCTTATCTCCTTCATATGTAAAACAAATAAGTAAAACTAAAGCAAACAAACAAACAGAAGAAACTAGATATAGGCCTTCATTTAAATGTGATCTCTTTGCTAATTGAGAGGCGGGTTGAGATTACATCTCTACCTATAGCTGGCTCTGTTGTATATGTCTACTACCCCCAAGCCACACTGGGAAGCAAAAGTAGGAAAATTGCAACCCAGGCTGGGCCAGGCACAAAGTGAGACACTACCTCAAAAATAACCAGTGTGCAGGGCCAGGAGTTTGGCCTAGTGGTAGAGTGCTGGCCTCGCATGCATGAAGACCTGGGTCCAATTCCTCAGTACCACATACACAGAAAAAGCCAAAGTGGTGCTGTGGCTCAGGTGGTAGAGCACTAGCTTTGAGAAAGCCCAAGGCCAATGCTCAGGCCCTGAGTTCAAGCCCCGGGACCGGCAAATAAATAAATAGATAACCAGTGCAAGTTGGGCAGAGTGGCTCATGCTTGTCATCCTAGCTGCTCAGGAGGCAGAGTCTGGAGGTCAAAGTTTGAAGACAGCCAGTAAAATTCTTTAGACTGTTATGGTGGAGCTGCCTTCCTCAAAGACTCCTTGCTGTGACTTTACAGGTGTAAACTCAGAAGCATGGATTTCTTCTGTTCCTTTACCTGAGCTCTTGGCCCAGTCTTTGGCAGCAAAGAAGGCCCCCTGGGGAAGGACAGGAAGGAAGCTTTCATCCTAGGGCTGAGGTTGGTCACTGGGAGCGATGTATAGCCCTTTCCAGCCAGCATCAGAGACAAGAGTCTAGCTTGGTGGTACACGCCTGTAACCCCAGCAGACAGAAGGATCTTGAGACCATCTTGAGCTATATAGTGAGACCCTTTCCCCCTACAAAAATCAAGAGATGATTTTCTCCCAATTCTAGAGGCTGGGTGGCTATGTGGGAAGGGCCTTCTCTACAAAAGATGGGTATGGGGGTGCTTCCTCACCATTTCCTAGCCGCTCTGTTGTCCAGTAGTCACCAGCCGTCCTTGGCGCATGGCTCCATCACTCCATACTCTACCTGCCTTCCGCGGCCTCTTTTCCTGTGTGGCTGCATCTCTTCTTCCCTTCTTAGTAAGTCACCAGTCCCAGCTAGGCACTGTGGCTCCTGCCTGTAACCCCAGCTTTTTAGCTACTGATACTGTGGAGGCAGGGACGAACCTAGTTTGAGGCCAGCCTGAGGAATAAAATGAATCAATAAGCCCTGGGTGGTGCTTGACTATGTCTGTGATCTCAGCTGAATGGGAGCTCGCAGGTGGAGGGCTCGTGCTGTCTGAGGCTGGTTCTAGGCATAGACACAGACCCTACCTAAAAAATAAAGTAAAAAGGGATGGAAATGTGGCTCAACTGGTAGAATGCCTGCCTAGCAAACACAAGGCCCTGAGTTCAAACACCAACACAGGCAGAAGGAAGGAAGGAAGGAAGGAAGGAAGGAAGGAAGGAAGGAAGGAAGGACGGAAGGAAGGAAGGAAGGAAGGATCCTTAATCCATTCTTATCCCATCTTGACTAATAATGCCTACATATGCTTCTAGGTAGATTGGAGACTGAGTAGATAGCATCTCACCGCTCCAGGCCAGGCTATAATGGCAGAAGGCATGTGAAGACTGAGACCCAACAGTCTCTCACTGGAGTACGATTTGTGTGTGCTCATGCTTATGTGCTGGTACTGAGACCTAAATTCAGGGCCTCTTAATTGGCTTTTCTGCTTAAAGCTGGCGCTCAACCACTTGAGCCACATTTCCATGTCTGGCTTTTTGGTGATTGATTGGAGATGGGGGTCTCATGGACTTTCCTCCTCAAACCACTATCCTCAGATCTCAGCCTCCGGAGTCACTGGCTTTACCGATGAGCCACTGCTGCTCAGCCTGCTGTTTAGAACTCATTCCCAGCCTTAGGAGGATTTTCAGACTGGTCTCGCTATGTGGCAAGCACATGCTGGGTTCAACCTCAAACCTCCCGCACTTATCCTCTGGAGAGCTGAGATTACAGGTCTGTGCCACTCCACTCCAGTTTGGTGGGGGATGTATAATATGGCAGAGGTGCCCCTGCAAGTTTGCCTTGAAGCAGGCAGGTGCTGCTTACCCAGCAGCCTTGGCCTGTGAGCCTCCAGGCTCATGCGGCCTTGGTGGGGCTGTCTCTACCAGATCCTCTCCCCCATCCCTGCCTTTCCTCTGTGCCTAGCAGGGATTATGCAAGGATGGGGACCAGAAATGAGGAGGAGCCTGATCTGATGCTTGGGCTGCTCTTGAGATTTTCAAAAGATCGCTCGGCAATTCTGGAAGTAACTCCCCCCCCCCCCCATCTCTGGGCTTGAGCTCAGGGCCTGAGCACTGTCCTTAGACTTTCTCAAGGCTAGAGCTCTACCATTTGAGCCTCAGCACCACTTCTAGCTTTTTTCTATGTATGTGGTACTGAGGAATCGAACCCGGGTCTTCATGTATGCTAGGCAAGCAATCTAAACACTAGACCAAACTCCCGGCCCTGAAAATACTTTTACTTATTGGGTTTTGTTTTTGGCAGAACTGTGGACTGTACACAGGACTTCGTGTTTGCTGGGTAAATACCTGTACACCTCCAGCTACTTTTTGCCTTGGTTGGCTTCAAAGTAAATTTTGACTTTAAATCTGGGCTGGCCTGGCCTGTGATCCTCCTATTCGTGCTTCCTTCAATTAAGGACAACAGGTATCCACCCCCCCCCCCCCAGCCATGTGGTTCCAGGAAAGATGGTGCTCTAACTCCACCAACCACTGATTAAAATGGAGTCTGGTAGGCTCTTCTTTTGTTTTGTGTTGTGTTGTGTTGTGTTGTGTCAGTCCTGGGGCTGGTGTGCTAACATTTGAACCACTCCTGGCTATTTTTTTGCTGTAGGAGACAAGAGTCTCATAGAGACTTTCCTGCCTGGACTGACTTTGAACCTCCGTCCGTAGATCTTGAATAGAGAGGATTACAGGCGTGAGCCACCAGAGCCTGGCTCTTATAAAATTATGTATTGCACTGGGCTGGGCTGGCTTCAGATTGTGATTCTCCATTCTCTAATCTCTGCTTCCCAAGTTGCTGGGATTATAGGGGTGAAACTGTGATTGTTTTTTTTTTTTTTTTCCAGGCCACAGCCCTTCACAGTTTTCCTGTAAAGTTAAGCTTCCTCCTAAATATTCTGCTCCCTCAGTGGCCAAGGAAAGGACGGCCCATCCTTAGCACCGCCGCCTTGGTCTCTAGCTCCAAACCTGCACCTGCCCTGCCATGGTGCTGGGCTGCCCAGGTCACCGGCCATCCAGCCCCTCACCCCCTCTGCCTGCAGCCCTCCTGTTTGATGACAGGCCTCACATTTCCAAGGCACGGCCATAAAATCAACTGTCCTCAGTCATTTAGTTCTAGGCATGGTTAATGCCACGTCTGGCCTCCAAATTGACAGTTAATGAGAGAAAATAAGGTGGGGTGCACTAACAGATGCCGGCGAAGGCCACGAACGGGCTGTTAAAGCCAGGTAGTAAACAGCTTGCCAAGCACAATTTATGAATTTATTTATTTCATTTGTTTTGAAAGGGAAACAGCCAACAGGGCTGTCTCTTCTGGTGGCCAGGTCAGCAGGCAGGAGGACGAGGCCAGAGGCTGTGGGGAGGGCAAGGCAGGTGTAGGGAGCTGGGCTGTGGGCCCGTTATGGTACCCTGTAGCCTGGACTCTGGTCCTAGAGGTTCCCGTGCCCTTGGTGGCTGGGGTGGCATTAGAGCCCTGGTGCTGGTCCAGGCTCTGCCTCAGGCTCCTGTAGGAATCAGGAGAGCTAGGTGAGAGACCCCGCTTGGCTACCTTGTGACTCTCTTTCCCCAGAATCCTCATCTCCGGCTCTTCCACACCCCTCTGACCCTGTGTGCCATGTGCAGGCATGTGGAGAAATGAAACTCATCTGCACACCGGCTGCGGATGAAGCGCTTTGTTTATAGACATCAGAAGGCAATTTGGCTTCCTTGCTCTACAATAGGGCAGGGAACAGGGCCAGGTAGATGCGGGCTCCAGGACTGTCTGGGTTCCATGGTGCAGGAACAAGGAGTCACTTTCCACGTGAACAGAGCCCTTCTTCCCCTCGCTTGCTTTCAGGCTTACAATGCTATTTCTGGATTCTTTGGTGAAGGCTGGGGATCCGGGTCTCTAGGGATGGGGTTCCCGGGGGAGGGGCCCCGCTGACCTCCCACTGTTCTTCTTTCCCATGCTTTAATTAGCACTGGAGGAGATTAGACCAATGGATATACACCCAGCAGTGGAAGATTCTCATGCTTTCTCTGGGTTAGAGGGGATCAGGAACTGGGGCATGGTCAGGAATCTCAGCCATCGCTCGACCCAGGGTCTTTAGTCATGGGACTGTCCCTTAGGAAGGCCACCCAGGTCAGGGGAGGCGAGGGATGGCTGCTAGATGTGGGTCATCCCCAATGCCACTCCAAGACGCCCCATCACTCCAAGTTCAAGTACTACACTGGAGACTTAGATGTGAGGCGGTAAGTTCCTGACAAGAAAGTCTGTGAGACTCCCACCTCCAAATAACCAGTAAAAAGCTACAAATGGAGGTAGGTATGGCTCACATGGCAAGAGTGCTAGCCCTTGGGTGGGAAAAGCTAAGGGACAGTGCCCAGGCCTGGAATTCAAGCCCCAGTGCATGCGTACACACACACACACACACACACACACACACACACACACACACACACACACACAAAGTACTTCAAGAAGAAGGGAAGGCAGAAACCTGGGCAGACAAAACTTTACATGGTACCAAATGCTCCCACTGACTCTTCCTCTACCCTCATCTTGTCAGCTTCTTGTCAGCAATCCATCACTGGGCACCTGCTGATGTACAAGGAAAGACACTGTCCCTAGCTCTTCAGCTCGAGGCTACTGCCTTACCCCTGGGCCTGGGTGTAGTCCCTGAACTCTTCAGCTCAAGGCTACAGCCCTACCCCTAGAGCCATAGCCACACTTCCTGTTTTTTTTAGAGATTAATTGGAGATAAAAGTCTCACCTTTGTTAGTGCCGGGTTGACTTTGAACCACAATTCTCAGATCTCAGCCACCTGAGATCCTAGGATTACAGGCGTGAGCTACTGCGCCAGCTAAAATAAAGCTAAAATAAATGTCTTTACACAGTACTCAAGTATGCACACCTAAAGGTGTTCACACTTGCTGCTTTAGGTTCTCTGCCCAAACCCCATTCAAGTCTCTTTATTTATTTTGGTTTTGAGGCCTCACTTTGGAGGCCACATTTGCCTTGAGCTCACAATCCTTCCACCTCAGCTTCCAGAGTGTACAAATTAGAGGTGTGAACTACCACACCTAACCAACTCTCTTATTTGATTCAGAATAAATGTCCAAATTCTGACACCTAGCCTGAACATGCAGCACTTGCTCCTCACACCCCTATCCTCCATAGAGCCAGAGCTTTGTAGAGCCAGCTGGCTCATCACTCACTAGGCTGTGTCTCTCTGGGCCTTCAGTCTGCCAGGTACTTCTTCCCCCAGGCATCTGCCTTATCACCAACAGGAAACTTTCTGGGTGCTCCCTGAGAGTGTTATCTCCATTCACCCGCAGATGTAGCCTTAATTACCCTACTATTTTTCCCCAGAGGCTTTTGGGTATTTTGATGACTGCTCTACCACACTCCTAGAGTCCACTGCTTGTACACTGGGACTTCTCTGGGTAGGCATAGTCTGAAAAAAAAAAATCAAACAAAACAATAACAAAAAACCCAAAACAACAACAACAAAAAACATAGATTAATTGTCTTAGACATTGGACTTTCAGCCAGGCATGGTGACACTGGCCTGTAATCCCAGCTCCTGGTGAAGTGGAGGTAGGAGGAACATGAGTTTCACATAAAAGTGAAGTGCCAGAGGGAGCCTGCAGCTGCAGGGATAAAATGCTTGCAGAGTGATCCACCATACATGGTGGGGGTGGGGTCAGACTCTCTACCAGTTGTGGAAGCTGAGAAGTTCAAGGTCAAGGTTCTGGAAGGTCTAGTGGTAGTGAGCGGTCCTGTACCTTTCCACTGAGCAAACCTAGGGGCAGGAGGGAGAGAGCGCCCTCTGCTGTCTCCTATGAGGACAGAGGGTCAGGACTGAAGTCTAGCTAACCACAAGGCAAAAACCAGTTCACCAGCAAGAGGAGGACAGCAAGTGCATTTCAGCGACCAAGGGGAAAGTGTGGGTTCATCATAACTGAGAACTTAAAGGAGGGTCTGGTAGATCAGGTTTCCAGACCTCTGAGGAGGTGCCAGTCAGGAGATCTGCATGGGGAAAATGGGAAGAACAGACAGCAAGCCAGGCATCAGTGGCTCACGTCTGTTATCTTAGCAGAGGCTGAGATCTGAGGATCACAGTTCGAGGCTAGCCCAGGCAATAAAGTCCATGAAACTCTTATCTCTGATAAACTACCTAAAATGCTAGAAGTGGAGCTGGAGCAAGTGGTAGATCATTAGCCTTGAGTAAGAGAAGCTCAGGGACATTGTCCAAGCCCTGAGTTCAAAACCTAGGACTGGATATAAAACACCCAAACCAAGCACTGCACACGCTTATTCCATGGACCCTGCAGAAGAGTCAGAGTGCAGTTGCCAGGAGAACCGGGGGTAAGGAGGTTGAACGTTTCCTTATCTGGCCTCTTCTGTGGAGGCAGGTTAGGGAGATGAGGCGTGGAGGTAGGCAAGACATGGAATTCCCAGCACTGCACCCCAGAATTCTCCACATAGAACACCCTAGAGGAGGAGGCTCCCCACAACTCTGAATTGAAACAACCCAGGGTCAACCTGCCAGACTGAGTAGTGATGCCATGGCATTTCTAGATTAACATATGACCCGGCCAAATACTGACATACCCTACAGCACAGATGAATGATCCAAGTCGTTCTGCTGAGTTCAAGCTCCAGTATAACACACACACACACACACACACACACACACACACACACACACACACACCAATCACACTGTACTCCACACTTAAGAGAACAGTTAAATCAAACTTCAGGGAGATACGTGACCAGGTCTGCTATGTTCACACTCAGCAGAACCGATGAAAGGAGAAAGAAGCAGAGCAATGGCCATCTCCAGCAAATGTTACCTGTGTTGTTCGTGATGGAGATATTGCAAGTATGCAGTCGTGTCTCCATGTGTTGCTTCTGGAGGCAGACTGCACCTGGATGTGGACTGCACCTTACCTGGAGACAAGTCAGGGCAGTCTCCTTTCCCCACCCAGGGTCAGTGACCCAGCACCTGGACAAACTCAGGCCATCATTGACTTAAAGGACTGAATGGAAGAACAGCATCAATCACCTTCCAGCACAAATGTCTCCCTGTCTCCTCCTGGAAAGAGAAAATGGAGCTAGACAAAGCATTCTGGTTAATAAACCACACATATCCATTTATCTATCCAATTTGGGGGAATGTAAGGGAGTGCTAGGTGGCCGAGATTACAGTGTCAGCTCTGGTTTTGGCTGACAAATTAATCTGCCCGGGGTTTGAGAAATGAGAGGGGGAGGGGTATATGGTCCTCCCTCCCTCAGACCCAGCCTGCTCCACTTCAGTGGATAGGTACAGGCGGCCTGATTTTCATGTAGATTACCAAGAGCTGAATGTAAATTGATGTAAATCAGGGAGATAGGCCTGCAGCCACGACACCTCATTCTGCATCCCTGGGCCCCTCCTGTGCTCACCCAGGACCAGTGGCTATCTGGGGGCCTGCCCAATCGGAATCTGGCAGCCTTTGGGGGCAGGGGTGGGGGGCACAGAGGAGTTGGGGGTGGGGTGGGGATTCCTCAGAGTCCTGGAGAAAATAGCACTTACCAGAGAAAGATATCTGTGCTGACCACCAGTGGCTCGTGTCCTTTGAGCTCCGCTCCACTCATTGGCCTCTAATGGATCCATCAAGTCTGCAACCTGAGATGGTTATGGCTTTTATAAAGCCTGCATGGTGCAGGAAGACTACAAAACTTAGATGGGTGAAAAAGAGGGAGAAGGGAAAGCTCCCACAAATCCACCAATCACGGATCGTCCACTTAGAATTAATAGGATTAATACACAGACAGTATGTGTATTTGCTATTTTTATTTTATTCCATGTATGTCATATTTTGATTTTTTTTCCCTAGGATTTTTGGATTGAACCCACGGCCTCACACAGGCTAGGCAAGCACTCTACACTTGAACTAGTTACACCTTGGTCCCCTAATGTATTTAGAAACTGGACAGGTATAAATGAGATTTACCCTAAGGAAGAGTTCCCATGAATCAATGCAACTTAAGTTGTAGGGCAGCAAGCGTGCTTACCCCCTCCAAGGCCCTGTGCCCCCAAGGCCAGCGGGAACTTGGCTACAGGGTCTCTCATCTCCAGGTGGATTCCATGCCTGAGTTGGTGAGGCAAGTTAACATCCTCACCTCAGTTCCTGCAAAGATGCCTTTGGATGTTATTTGGAATGAGGCCTTTGAAGATCCAGTTGAGATAAAAGGAAATCACACTGGATTAAAGACAACTGGAATCTGAAGGCTGGAGTCCTTACAAAAGAGGAGAACTTGGGGAGGGGCCTGGGGCAGGGCAGCCCTGTGGTGGTGGGGGCAGAGGTGGTCAGGCAGCAGTTGCTGGGAGCTAGGAGTGGATAGAAGGAACTTCGGGGATAACACTGCACGGAGACCTAGATGTTGATAAATAAAGTTCTGATTTGCCTCTTGTATGTTTTTGTGTTCATACTGTGACTTGAATTCAGAACCTTGAGCTTTTGCTTTGCATACTCTGCTCAAAGTTGGCACTCTACCATTTGAGCCACATCTCTGCTTTTTTTTTGTTTTGCTGATTCATAATTAGAGATACGAGTCTTGCAGACTTTCCTAGGAACTGCAGTTCTCAGCTTCCTGAGCAGCTTAGGTTACAGGTGTGAACCACCAGCACTCAGCTGTAGACAGACTATTTGACTATTTCCATATGAAATGTTCAAAACAGGTGGATGCACAGAGCTTGAGCACAGTGTGGGCACTGTTGGGTGAGGGGAGGGGTGGGTTAGGTGCCCCTGCTTAGGGCTCGTGGGAATGAGGCCTCCTTGTGTGCTGGGGAGAATGATGGGATTGTTTTGAACTAGATATTATTCGAACAACCTTGTAGATCTATTTAATGCCAATGAAATTATAAACAAGGATGAACTCCCCTTCACTCTTTCATTCAAGGCTGGTACTCTATCACTGGAGCCATAGTACAACTTCAGGTTTCTTTGTGGTTAATTGGAGAGAAAAGTCTCATAGACTTTTCCTGCCTTCACTGGCTTCTAACTGTGATCCTCAAATCTCAGCCTCCTGAGTAGCTAGGATCAGTGAAGGGCTTAGGTAACCTGCAAGCCTTTCCTCTTGCCTTGTCTGGGCGTGCCACAGCATGCACCTGCTTCTGCAGAGCACACCCCAGCCTTTGCTCCTGATGCTGTTCCCTGGTGTTGGAAACTTTCTGAGTGACACTTCAACCTGACCTTGAGCAAGGTTTCACCCCTCCTCCGCCCACCCCCCAAGGAGAGTGGGGAGGAGCTGAGCAATTATCCAGCTCAGGCCATCAATCTGGCAAGTCTAGGGAGCAGGGCGGCTCACCCAGATGGCCATTCCATGCAAATGACATGTGTATTCACAAGAATCTAAAGGTAATTGGTACGTGTCTCCGAGCATCCCTAGCCTCCCCCGCATCCATCTTCCTCTCCTGGGAAAGGTAAAATGAAAGGCTGCAGCACATGGCACCTTTTAGTAGTTGGGGGGGGGGGCGCGGTGGCGGTTGTGGACCTGGAATCAAGGCATCAAAGCTGCTGACATGTTGACAGGTTGCACTTGGGATCAGAGTATCATTTATCACAACCTCAGTCAGGACACTTGGAAGCACGGCCCAGAAACTAGCAATTCATTTAGGGAAAGCCTGATCAGGGAGCAAGATTTCACCAGTATTTTTTTTTCTGGACAAAATTAGGGTTCTCTGGGGCTCACCAGCAGTGGGGATCAGAAGGAGACACAATATAGGGACTCAGAAAGTGGCAACCCACACCCAAGGAGGACTGGTGCTGCCACTTGTTGAGCTCTGCACCTTGGACGGTCAGGTACCGCCCCCAAGCCTGGTGTACTGGTTTACTTTTCTCTTCTGTACAAGAGTGAGGCTCAGTGTGTGTGTGTGTGTGTGTGTGTGTGTGTGTGTGTGTGTGTGTGTGTGTGTGTGTGTATCCATGCGTGCGTGCGTGCTGGTATGGAATTTGAACTCAGGGCTTCACATTCTCATGTGGCATTTTTGCTCATACTTGATATTCTACCACTGCAGCCATACCTCCAGCCCAACATTTTGGAAGTTAATTGGAGATGAATCACAGATTTGTCTGCCTATGCTGGCTTCAATTTTCAGCCCTCAGATCTCAGTCTCTTGAGTAGCTAGGATTACAGGTGTAAGCTGTACCTGGCTAATAGGGTATTTTTTTTAAGACATTTTTTTTTTTTTTGCCAGTACTGAGGCTTGAATTCAGCGCCTGAGCACTGTCCCTGAGCTTCTTTTGCTCAAGGATAGCACTCTATCACTTGAGCCATAGTGCCACTTCTGGCTTTTTTGGTTGATGTCGTACTGAGAAATCGAACCTAGGGCTTCATGAATGTTAGGCAAGCATCTACCACTAAGCCACATTCCTAGACACTGAAGACAAAATTTTAAGCTAAGCAAAAGGCTTGTGTCTGTGACTTGCTTTACATTTCTGGTGTTATCCAGGATTAAATGACAGCCCACTCTGAGAGGGAGAGGGGTAGTAAATGGAACTTCAGAATCTGGTCCCCTGGTGCAGTTGAACAGCCTAGAAACTTGAGCACTGCCACTTCCCTGGCCTTGTCTTTCCACCTGTAGAACAGGCAGGGGACAGGTGCCTGAAGGGTCAAGTGTGTAGGCCAGAAGTCCACACAGGACTTCCCCTGTGTAGAGGTTTTCCAGAGTTGTAGTGCAGAGTCAAAGCACATGATCTGGTGCAGCCCACATCCTGACCTGCAACTTGCCACCTGTGACCATGGCAAAGGCCACACAGCAAGAGGCCACACTACTCTCTGTCAGATGGGCTGGTCATGTACATCTGTCCATGCTGATGAGGGGAATGGATGAAGAAATGGGTAAGTACTTAGGAAGCTGCAGTGGTGGGAACATCGGGCCTTCTCCACTCGTTAGGTATAGTAGAACAAGCTTCCTCTGAGTGGCCCATGGCGCTCTGCCTCTAACCACCGTTTTGTTGCATGGGATGTCTTTTTTTTTTTTTTTTGCCAGTCCTGGAGCTTGAACTCAGGGCTCGGGCACACTGTCTTTGAGCACTTTTGCTCAAGGCTAGCACTCTGTGACTTGCGCCACAGCATCACTTCCAGCATTTTCTATGTATGTGGTACTGAGGAGTCAAACCCAGGGCTTCATGCATGCTAGGCAAGCGCTCTGCCATTAGGCCACACTCCTGGCCCCAGGATGTCTTAACTATCCAAATGGCCCCTCCCTTCTCCATGAGTGGCCCTTTTGCTCAGCCAGGCTTCTGGTTTCTTTTCTATAAAATAAAAGCATCATTCTGACGGAATGAAGGCAGCAATGCACGTGGAAAGCTGGATGCTGGCGGAGACATTATAGCTCTGAATGTCTGGAGAATCATCCTCCATTCCTGTTATTTCTGTGTCTGTTTCCAGAAGCAGGAGACACTGTGTTTCAGAAATAAAATATCCCTTCTCCACTGTGTCTTGGGGTTATCACAGGTGGAAGTTAGGCACCCTCTGACATCACCACAGCATCTGGTAATAGACCTGGCAGAACTGGCAGCATGAGGCTTCTGGGAACCTATTTTAGGCCCCATCCAGAATCTGATCAAAAGTTTCAGAGACAAGAAAATGATTGTCGTAAGCCCTGCTCCCATAGCCAGGAGCCTTGCAGAGGGTGATGTGCAATACTGGAGCCATTTCATTCATTTCCGGGGACTAAAACTGCAAAGTTTCACTCTGCGGCCATGTCCTCATCTCCTCTCCTCCCTGAGGTGTGTGCTTGGGTCTCGGTTGTGATCTGGCTTAGCTTGGCCCCCTTAGATGGGGCCCAGAAGGTGAAACAATCCCCCTCCGTGGAACCTGGCATTTCTAAAGTAGGCCTGCCTAGTAGAAAGGTCTGAAAAATGATTTATGGGTGGTTGGGGGGTACCTTGTATGAAATCAGGGGTGGATTTGTGGGCTGTTGCCCACTGGGGAAGAAAAATCTTTGTCCCAGGATGCTAAGGCCCTCAGGGATATGGGGAAAGTGGGCTTGGAGGTTCATTTTCATGGAGCTTCATAGGCTGTGGCAGAGATCATTGAAGAAAAGGCAGCGGGGGTGTGGAGCACAGTGTGTTAGCACTACTCCAGGAAACCTGGATTCAGGCCTAGGGCTGAACCAGTACCTGGTTCCTGTTCCTCTCCGGTTGAATGGAGGAGTTAATAATGCACTATAATGATGAAAGAACAGTGGGTGAGCTGGTGAACCCAAAACAGAATTGGTTCTTTGAAACATTTATTCAATTGAAAGCAGCCGTTAAACTAGTGCCCATAACAACAGGAACTCTTCAAGCTCTGGCACTGGGCGAAAAATACAAATTACCTCTGAATTCAAAATGGCGGCCGTGGCATGTTAATGTCTTGGATAGTAAGTCACCCCCAAGGCACATGCATGGAGGTCTTGTTGGTTCTTTGATCGCTCAGAGGTGGGACTTTTGGGATGTGGTGGCATCTCAAGGGCTCTGATTTCCTCAGGGGACTATGCAACTGAAGCAGTTGATGTTTGATGGCTGCATGGGAACGATGTCCCTTTTGAAAAGTGGATCTGTTGGAGGAAGTAGGTAGGGTCATGTCTGTGGGGGGGCTGTATCTTTCCCCAGGCCCCTCTCTGTCTCTCTGCCATGGGATAAATGGCCTCTTGCCCACATAAACTGTGCTATCATATTCAACCTTACTTCAAGCTCAAAGCAATGGAGCCAGAGGTTCATGGACTGAATCCTCTGCCACTTGGAGCCCAAACATCTTTCTTCTTTTTAAATATCACAGTAACAAAGAGGTCTGACCAGGACCAGGAGTTTGGCCTAGTGGTAGAGTTCTTGCCTAGCATGCACGAAATCCCAGGTTCAATTCCTCTATACCACATACATAGAAAAAGCCATAAATGATGCTGTGGCTCAAGTGGTAGAGTTCTAGTTTGAGAAAGCCCAAGGCCAATGTTCAGGCCCTGAGTTCAAGCCCCAGGCCTGGCAAAAAAAAAAAAAGAGTCGGGGGTGTGTGGGGGGGGAGGGAAATGGGTACCAAGACATGTGAAAGGGTATCAATGTATGTGAATTAATGCTCCTTCTATCTGGCAAATATCATGTAACCCTTTTACTAATTACAAAAAAAAAAAAGTCTGACCAATATGTGGCCATGGGAGAGTATGATAAGTCTTGCAGTGGTCATGAGGAAAGAAGAGGCAGGCCCCACTGGCTCAAGACTGGCTGTGCCCAGCATCTCTTAGAAATGCCAGTGAAGACAGATAGGGCCCATTCTACACTGGCTCTGGAGAGACAACAGAGTTTTATGTCCAGTTGCTGGTTATTAACCTGGCTTTCTTTTCTTTTTCTTTCTTTCTTTCTTTCCTTTTTTTTTTGTTTGCCAGTCCTGGACTTAAGCTCAGGGCCTGAGCACTGTCCTTGGATTTTTCTCAAGGCTAGAGCTCTACCACTTGAGCCTCAGCACCACTTCCAGCTTCTTTCTATGTATGTGGTACCGAGGAATCGAACCTGGGTCTTCGTGCATGCTAGGCAAGCACTTTAACCACTAGGCCAAACTCCCAGCCCCCCTGGCTTTGTTTTCATTGCAAACTATTGCACAGTTTCCATCACTTCTTTTCTTGGTCATTGTAGATTCTGCCACTCCATCTGCACGTCTGCATACATGTGCACCCACATATTCCATTACTGCCATCTGGCTGGACCCTACTGTGGTTTGGAGATAGTCTGTGTGCCCAGGGATCATGTGATGGGAGCTTATTCCTCAGTGTGGTGGTATTGGACCTTTAAGATGCAGAACTAGAGCTGTTATTGAGAGCTGAGTGCACTACCCTCAGAAAGGGACTAAGGTGCTTCTTGTGGGAGCTCAATTTTTAGCTTCCAAGAGAATGAGCTGTTCTAAACATACATGCCTGACCCCTGAACCTCTCTCTGACTTCCTGTCTCATCCCACAATCTCCCCTTCTCATAAGCTTCCACAAAAAGTACATTAATCTCTTTCTGAGGAAAGTGCTCTCAGTGACAGCTGTAGCCTCTGCATCTTAAAGGCCCAATGAACCTCAATACCACCATTGAAAGCCAATCAAAAGGATCACTGAGGTTGAGCGTTTGGCCTCCGAAAGTATGAATAAATACGTCTATTTTCTTTATTGAGTAGCTATTGCTATAGCAATGGAAATTGAACTGATACAACCTTAAAGTACCCAGCTTACTTGCAGGTAGATGTCCCTTTGCCACCGTTTGTTTCAGCCAGAGGAATGTGAACAGAAGCCTGCAACTTCCAGGCCCTTCCTTAGGAAGGGAGTTACTGGTTTTCCATACCTCTTTTCTCATTTCCTCTGGCAGTAACCAGGGTGCCTCCATCCCCTGTGCTTAGGAATTGTGTGTTAAGAATAGCAGAACTATCCTACCAACTGGGATACCAATGATCTGGTCAAGTGAAAGGTGGCAATACATCTACCATTGCACTAACATAAGACAAATGAATTTCCCCCAGTGTAAGCCATAGCCTTTGTAGTCCTTATTAGGACAGCTATGAATCCACATGAACTTATTCATGAAGTCATGGCGTCAGAGCAGCATCACAGCACACGCACACAGGGACATGTTTGCTAAGATCAATCTTGTAACAGCGACAGGACCGTCTTGCCCAGGATTAAAGTTGTTCATCAGTTGCTTTTATTCCCCTTTGGTCACGAATGCAAAGGCAACACATGCCGAGGGCAGCAAATCTGGAAAACACTGATACAATAAAAATGATGTATCATGCCATCCGATGTAGGTAGACCCAAATCCCAGATCCTATTCTGAATATCACTAGAGTCATTCACTTTTGTGTTTTCTATCTAGTTATTTGTATACAGGAAGAAGTACAGATATTCACTGGCAGGGATCCATTCAATGTGTACACATGTAGATGTCAACTAAATCCACAGACAATCAGGAGAAGAAAAGCACCTCCAAAGGCAGGATCTTCTGAGGACTTTCAGAACTAAAGAAATGAGTCTTTAGAACTCATGGAAGATGGGAGGTACTATAGCATGTTTTGTGGAGTACTAAGATTTGAACTCAGGGCCTCAAGCGTGCTCGACAGTGAGGCACACCTCTAATTCCACTCTGACTAGTTTTGAACTAGGCTCCCCCTTTTTGGCCTGGGCAGACTGCAACTATAATCCACTTATTTCTGTTTTCTGATATAGCTGGGATGACGCATGTGTACTACCATAGCCAGCCTTTTCTGTTGAGATGGGGGAAGTGTTGTCTCTCAACCATTTTTCCCAGGCTGGCCTTGGATAGCAACCTTCCTGAGCTCAGCTTCCTCAGTAGCCAGGATTACAGGCATGAGTCACCGCCCCTAGCCTTTTGATGGTTTTATTTGTTTGTTGATGGAGGGTATTGGTATAGTCTCCAAGCTGACTGGAACTTAGTGACTCATGACAGTAGACATGTTGGCCATGCCCAGCTCTGCAAGGGCAGGTTGAACCAGCAGCAATATCAGTATTTATACATTTCTATGTTGATGAAAACACAAAGACGCTCCATTTCTCCCCAAATGTGTATTGTAGAGGCGCTTTGCCATGCTGTTTGGAAATGAAACTTTTACCACCTGAGAAGGATTCTGCAATGCATTGTTTCCCCCTCCCAGCCTTTGCCAGGCAGCCGATCACTTCGTTTTTCCACTCCTTCACTATTAGAATAAATTTCTGTGGGAGCACTGTGGGACATCTCAGCGCACATCCCTGGCCGTGGCTTTCTGGTTGACTCATCTGAGCACAGCTACTGAGGGAAAGGCCATGGCTATATTTAAGGCTCTGAGGACCTTCTGCCAAATTTCCTTTCAGAAAAATTTCAGCAGGACATATTCCCACTGGCAGAGCATGACTCTGGGTCAGGGAAGGTCTCAGGTCTGGACCCCAGGCAGGCTTTCTAACCCTCATAGATGATGAAGGTGACAAGATTCCCCAAGAATCCCTGGGGAATGATGGTCTGAAGCATGGTGGAACCAGGGGTCAGGCCTCAGCCACACACCCCCACCATGGGGGTGGAGACATCCCCATGTAGTTGCTTCCTCACCCAGGGAGTGGAGGACTGGCTCACTGTTGTTGGTCTGCCTGGAGTGGAGACTTTACATTCTAGAATGTCACTCTGTGACTTGACTGTATTCCTCCATTAGCACTTTACTCTTGGATCTACTTGAGATTACATAAAACCAGTGCTTATTAAGTGTGTCATCAAAACACACTTGGAGATCTGCTGCTTAAAAAAATCTGCCACCAAGAAGGGGTGTCAATGTGCCAGAAGTAATGCACCTACTACCTGAAGAAAGCAACTGCAATCCCTCTATACATTATCCTGACATTAAATAAAAAAATCTGCCACCAGAGACTCAAAGCAGACAGCCATCCCTTGTTTCCTCTGCTTTCCGCTTAGCACATGTTTAACCTCCACCCACATGGGTCAGGCAGAATGGAAAACTCCCTGCTGGACACAACATGCCCAGCCCTCTTGCTGTGAATCTATACGATGGTGGAGCCATAAATAGGCTTTAGACAAACCACACACACACACACCACACTCACACACACACACACAAATATTATATAATTAGGAAACTGTGATTTTATTTATAACCCCACTAGAAAGGTAGGCACCAGTACTCACAACTGTAATCCTAGTTTCTCAGTTAGCTGAGATAGGAGATTCATAGCACAAAGCAAGCCCAGGTAAAAAGAAAAAGTCTGGGTCTATTTCCAGTTAACCAGCAAAATGCTGGCCTGGAGGCTTGATTCAAGTGGTAAAGTGTCAGCTATGAGCCAAAAGCAGAGTGAAGGTATGAAGGCCTGAGTTCAAACTCTAGTATCAACCACTCCCCACGCCCACACCCAGTAGAATAGAAAAACAGACAGCCTGCCTCTCTGAGGGGTGGAGTGTGCTGAATGTGTGGAGTGACCTGCAGGAAGGGAATTTGCCACAGGGGGCTGAGCAGTTTCCCTCCGTTCTCAGTCCAAGCTGCTAAAGGGTTGTTGGTGGAGGCAAACAGAAAAAGAATGTTCTCTGAACTGGTCACAGCTAAACTGGAGGGAACCAAGTGGGAGAGAGATGCGAATGGACTGTTATCACAGTAGTCTAGTAGAGAGAAGACAGCAACAGACTCTAGGCTCTAAAGGTGAAACACGGCCAGGAGAGTTACCATGGTAACAAGCCCATGCCCCTCCCTCCTGGCATCTGGGAACTCGGACTCTAGGTGAGACCGACGAGGCACCTTCTCCGCTGTGTGGTCACTGCATGTGGACAACCTGGAGTCCTGCCTTGCCGCCTACCTGGCATTTACTCCCCAAAGGCTCATAGATGGCAGAAGGACAAACTCTAGTCTGTCCTCAGTTCCTAGGGAAAGCTTGAGACCAGATCAGAAGCAAGTGGTTGTGTCCATCCTGGTCAGTTTCCCAATCCTCAGGAAGGCTGTGTCTCCCCTTCCTGCGCTGACTCATCACTCAGCACCGCTAGGGCTGGTCAGGTGCTGGAAAGTGAGTTCTGCCCCTGGTAAGTTTCCATTCACCAGCTCTGTGTCCCGGTGCCAGCTGAGCCCCTCTCCAAAGTCACCTTCCAAGGCAAGGTGGTCCAGACTCTCACATCTCACATACAGTGCTTCCCGCGGGGGGCAGCGAAGCTGAGGCTTGCCAAGCTTTTGTGGGCCAGCATGTTCCCAGAAGCACAGGTTGCTTGTTCAGACAGACGCCAAGAATCGGGGACAGCTGCTGAGCAATGTGACATTTCTGCCTGGGGACACTCTCCAGCCACCCCACCTCCTCCTCAGAACCCCTTGACTGGTCACAGGCCAGAAACTGGCTTTAAGTGATTGCCAGAGTGAGTTTGCACAGTCTGAAAGAATCTGCACGCAGCCGCCAAGGCCAGTGCCAGACCTTGTTATTGTGGCTGAGACACGAATTCCGTCTCGAAGGCCTCGCTCAGCATGCCAAAAACCTGTTCCCTCCTTTTCTTTAAACAAGAGGGGAAAATGTGAAATGAGATCAAAGTCCAGAAAGAATGGGAAAAATGTACTGGACATGGAAGACCTACTGTGTGCCAAGACTTCATACACATTACCAGAAACTGAAGGCCTACTGTGAGTCAGGATTTCGTAGGCATGAACTTTTGGGTGGCCCATTTTATAGATGGGAAAGAAATTTGCCTGAGGATTGCCCATCTGGATGGTTTGGGGGTTGGCAACCAAATCAAGCTTGTTTCCCTTTCTCCCCAAGGCGCAAGGCAAGAGGGGCAGGAATAGGTTAGAGGGAATTTGGGATCATTTCCGCTTCACTCAGCCAACTTGTGTGAAGTCACCCTGTGCCTGGCAGCCATGTCCCTGTCCCCACAGAGCCAGAAGTCAGTAGAGGCGTTAGACACACATGGCAGGGACACAAGCAAAGCTGGGGCCAGGATCCTAAAGTCACAGGAGGAGGATTCTGGGAGGAGGAGGAGGAGGAAGAGGGTGCTTCACAATGATGTCATCGTTGCCCACACTGAGCTAGCGCCACCATCCTAGGACATCCTAGGGACAAACCAGACCTGTGGGGGAAAATGCTTTTTGTGTGATTGGTTTGGGTTTTGAAATTACGTATCCGTTTTTAAGTTACCTAATTGACTGTTTTTCAAATGTGCTTTCCAGCTATCTGCAGAACAAAGTTCAAGTAACCTTTTGGATTAGCTAGGCTCCATGCCAAACTTTCAGGGAACACAGAAAAGAAAAATTGTCCTGGGGTTCGTGTCTGCAGTGTGTGGTAGCAGTCAGCACCTATAGTAGGTTAAAACTAACAGACAGCGGGGTGCCGTGGCTCTTAGTTATTCAGGAGACTGAGATCTGAGGATCGAGGTTCAAAGCCAGTGTGGGCACTAAACTCCACGAGACTCTACTCTTCAATTTACCACTAGAAAAGGGAAAGTGGGGCTTTGGCTCAGGGGTAGGGTGGTAGCCTTGAGCTGAAGAGCTCAGGGACAGTGCCCAGGCCCAGAGTTCAAGTCCTATGACCCCCCCCTCCCACCCACACACAAAAAACTAGCAAACAAAAACAAAGAGCGAGTTGGGCACTGGTGGCTAATGCCTCTAATTCCAGCTGCTTAGGAAACTGAGATGGGAGAATCACAGTTCAAAGCCAACCCAGACAGGAAAGTATAAGACTTTTGTTTCCAATTAATCACCAAAAAGTTGGAAGTGGAGGTGTGGCTCAAGTGATAGAGCGCCAGCCTAGAGCCAAAGCACTAAGGAACAGTACCCATACCCTGAGTTCAAACCCCAGTACTGACACTCACACACCACACACACACACCCCAAACAAAGAAGGAGCCCAGTGCCAGTGTCTCATGCGTCAAATCCCCTACAATCTGAGGTCAAGATTCGAAGCCAGCTCCGTTAAAACAAACAAGCAAGTAAACAAGGTCTGTGAGACTCTTCTCTCCAATAAAACAGCAGAAACAACAGCAAAAAAAAAACCAAACAAACAAAATAGAAGTGGAGCTGTGGCTCAAGTGGTAGAGTGCCAGCCTCAAGTAAAAAAGCTGATTGAGAATTCAAGGTCCTGAGTTCAAGCTCCAGTATTGCCACCCCCCAAAAGTAATCAGAGCATGGGTAGTACATAGGTTGTATTCTTTCTGTCCTAGGCCCTATCCATGTTTTGCTTGTTTCTGGTGGTTTGACACCAGGGTGAACTTACTCATCTTTGGTTCTCTGGAGCCCATGTTTTGGTGGTGAGCTGCCCCTCGGAGCTCTGAGCTTCTTCATGGCTCTGCTCTGAACAGTCACATTCACCTGTCACCCCAGAGTGGGAGGTTGCACTCACTAGTGGGAAAGGCACTGGCAAAGGAGTGTGAACAGAACAACTTTGCCCTGCTGTGTTTTTCTAGATGGTGTGCAATTGACGGCATGTGGAAGAGCCAGTGCTCCGCCACACAAGAACTGCCTTTGACCCCTGACCCTCCCCACTGTGTACAAGCTGTCACCTGAGCCTCATTTTCCTCCTTCCTACCCAGTGACAATGACACAGGCCTCTCATGGTGCTGTGAGTTTGAGACTTACCGTGGAGAGCAGGACAGGAGCTGTGCTTGGCTTCATTGGCAGTCAGCATGGTGGGGCAGTGTGTTAAGTCACACACGGAGGTGTGAGGTGGCAAAACAAATACAGGTGAAATCAGCTATCAATGGGAGAGTTGGAACTGGTGGGCTAATGTAGCTCATACCTTCCACTTGACCACTTGACCCTGTGTGTGTGTGGGGTGTGTGTGGGGTGTGTGTGTGTGGTGTGTGTGTGTGTGTGTGTGTGTGTGTGTGTGTGTGTGTGTGTGTAGGTCCTGGGGCTTGAATTCAGAGCCTGGGCACTGTCTCTGAGCTTTTAAAATCAAGACTAGTGCTCTTTTATTTGAGGCACAGCTCCATTTCCAGGCCTTTTGGTAGTTAACTGGAGATAATAGTCTCACAGGCTTTCCTTTTTGGGCTTCTTGGAATCATGATCCTCAGATCTCAGCCACCTGAGTAGCTAGGATTACAGGTGTGAGCCATCAGTGCCCAGTGGCCTCTTGGCCTTTTCCCTGTCCTCCCCTCTGCAGGCAGGCCTTGTTCTTCTGAGTTCCTCAGAATAGGAAGGGGCAGGAGGAATCTTCCATCAGCAGTAGCATGCCAACAGGTGCCCACGTGGGCCACTCTAGCGAAAGGCTGGTCAGGCGAAGTTCATAGAAGTTCACCTCAGGGCCCTGGGATAGACAGGGCCCTCAGAACAGGATGACAAAGGCTTCGTTGAAAGACAGTCACCTATTTTCCAAACATCACACAAACACATTATCTACAGTAATTCACAATAGCTTCTGAGGCTACGACCTCTGAAATCAACAGGTGGGTTTCCGATTCCTCCTGTCCCTAGGGCACTTCCTTTGGCCATTTCCAGGCACAGAGCTGTGCTGGCTCTTGGAATAGCTCTGGACTATCTGTTGGTATCACCCACTTCACGCATGCTCAGCTTCATTTGTCCCAATCCCTTTTCCAGAGATTTCCAGGGATTCCATTCCAACCCTTTGACCTCCTCTCCTGCTGTATCTAAAGCTTTCTGGATGAGTATGTGGGATTTGGGGCAGATGCCAGGCTCTTGTTTGCCTCCGGTTCTTTGCCCCCCCCATCTAAGTGTCTGTACCTCTGAAACAGGATGTGCACACCTCCCTGGTGGCCAGGTGCTGGGGAAAGACTGGCAACAAATACCCACTAACAGTTGAGAACCAAGTCACGGGGTATTTTCTGGGACAGTTTCTGGATTCCTGGGCTGTGTCCGAGGACAGGGACAGAAATGCCAACCACAGCTAGGCGAATGTGCCAGAGTCCTTCATGGCATCTAGCAAGGCGCCTGGCGAGGCCGGAGAGTGTCTCCATGAGTCATGTGGCCAGCCTGCCACTCCACTCTTCCCGGAAGCCTTGGATCTGCCCCAGTGTATCCTTCTAAGCCAGGCAGACAGCAATGGCACTCACAGAAGGGTTTCTGAAGGCATCTAATGTCTTCTTCCCATACCATCTCCTAGGGAAACAGGTCAGCATTTACCTTTGATTTCCCCAGTTCTTTCTATCTGTCTGTCTGTCTGTCTACCGGTGTTATTTATTGATCTATCTACTTACCTATACTATCTATGTATCATCTATCTAATCTATTGATTTATCTGCCTACCTGTATTATCTATCATCTATCTGTATATCTATCTCATATCTATCTATGCAGATATCTGTCTGTCTGTCTAGCTACCCACCTAATCCATCTATCTATCTATCTGTCTATCTATTTATCTATCTATCTTCCACATTTCCTTGTGCTCATCGTGTGCATAGCTCTAGCTGGAGAAATATCAGCAGCCTTTCGCTTTCATCTGAACTCAACCCAAGGGTCTATGTCTAAGGACCACCCGGCCACAGGCCCATCTTGGGGAGAGGGGCTTCCTTTGCTGCTCCTCCAACAAACTTGAGAGTTAGAAATGGTGGCATGCTTTCTCCATATGAGGAAGCTGTAGCTCAGAAGAGGTGTTCCCAAGATCAGTTCTCCTAGGCCTCTGTTTTCTCATCCAGGAAATGGGGATAATTTTTTTTTACCTCATCCAGCTGTTTTGAGAATATTTATGACATGTAAAACAGTATATAGTAACAGCTTATTCTTGTTTGTTTGTTTTTTTCCCTCATGGGGCAGAATATGGCTTCTGGTGTGGTGTCCGTGCCCAATAATATCCCAGCCAGACTTCAAGGTAAGGGGTTTGGTTCTGCTGGCGGGCCATGTGACTTGGAGAACCTTGTCCCCTCCTGCCCCCTCCCACCCCAGCCCTGCTCCAGTCTTCCATTCACAAGGTGAGGATAAAGGATGCGTCTGAAAGTCTATAGGAAGCCACAGGCACGGTGCAGTCTCTATTCATGGCTGGAGCTATTTCTCAGCTCTCTGAAGCCATAGGGGTGGTTTGATCTGAGGTCTCCAGGACTTGGGGGACTCCTTAGTCTTCCACAGCTCTGGCAGGAAAGGAGACACTGTGGTTTAGGAACTCACAATGATGGGTTCCCTCCTTCCATTTCGTCTTTTCTTCTTCCCATCCTTTGTTTCCTGACTGCTCCACCTGGCTCGACTTTTGGAAAAGTCTGAATCTTGGGGCTGAGGGGCCCTAGATGGCATCCCCCACTTCCTTCTTCTGCTTGAGGTTTTTCTGGCCTCTTTTCCCGTGGTGGGGGACGGGGGGAGGGCAGGTTTACGAGAAGAGCCACCCTGTAATCCAAACCAAGCCCGGGATGGGATGTCCAGCAGGAGAAATGCAAGCGGCGTGCAAGCCTTATCTCCTGGGTCCGGGGCCAGCTGCCTGCGCAACAGACCATCCCTTCCTCCATGGTGGCAATCAGAGGGATTTAGCAAAACTCAACCAGCCCGCAAAAGCCTCCCCCTGCCGGCCCACGTCATGGAAGTGTCACCGCCCCCTTCCCCCCCCAGGTCCCCATTCGGTCCAGGGGTGTGAGGTGGAGCTGTAAATCCTCCTGGGAGTGCCCCCATCCTCACATGTCCCACCCATAAATGGTCCCGCCACTTGGCAGTCTGCTCTCACCATTTTTATTTGGGGTCATTCACAAAGGCCATGTGTGGAGGAAACAGGGCTGGGGACACAATGGTGGCACAGTGACCAGCCATCCAGGCCTTGCCTAATCACTAGAAACACCTGGAGGAACTCCACGAAAGAAACCAGAAACCAAATCCCTGTGATTAGGCCTGCAGGATTCTGGTGGTCCCAGCTAATCTCTTTCAGGTGGAGGCCTAGGTGCCGGGGACCGCCGCCTCCCCAGTCCCAGCTTTGCTGGCTGGCCCGTGCAGCTGGGCTGGCAGGTGCCTCACCAGTGCCAGGGGCCACGAAGTAAGTAGAGGAATGTGCAGGAACGGGGGGTAGAGAGTGCTTACATCCTGGGCACTCCCAAACCCAAACAGCTGGATAACAGCCGAATTTGGGGGTCAAGATGAACGAATCCCGTGGCACCCAGCTTCTGAAATAAAAACAACAACTGTCCACAGTTCCCGCTCATTTCCAAAGTAGCGCATGGACATAGTGGGAAATGAAACAATTATACAGACAGTAAAAGGATAAAAATACAGTCTCACCACCTACACAGAATCGTGGTTAGCACTGGGCACCACTGGCTCGCCCCCATAATCCTAACTATTCAGGGAGCTGAGGTCTGAGGATCATGGTTCAAAGGCAGCCCGGGAAGACTCTCTTGTTTTCAATGAACCATCAAAAAGCTGGAAGTGGAGCTGTGGTTCAAATGGCGGAGGATCAACTTTTAGGGGATGAGCCAAGTGGAGGACCCTGAGTTTAACCTCAAGCCCCAGTACACACACACACACACACACACACACACACACACACACACACACACACACACACACCATTATGAACATTTTTTTTAAATCTTTTATCAAGCTGTATGGTGAGAAATTAAAAAAGCTTTGCAAATGTTTTCCTCCCCAGAGTGTGGTGGTGTTTGCAGGTGACGCTGCCCTCCTGTGCTCATTGGGCCTCTCCAGTAATTTCCTGCACCCTTCCCACAGCACCATGGGTAGGGCTCCTCCATTCCCTTGTATGCTGGGATGCTGTGGAAGCCTCCTCCCTTTGGCTGATCCTTCGCAGGGTGGCTGTTTCCAGTTGACTTCTGATTCCTTTATTGTCCCTTTATTGCCCTTTTTCTTCTTCTTCTTTTTTTTTTTCTTCTGGTGCTGTTGCTTGAACTTAAGGCCTCATGCAGCTGCCTGGCTTTTTTTACTCAAGGCTGGTACTCTACCACTTGAGTCACAGCTCTACTTTCCAGCTTTTTGCTGATTTACTGGAGATAAGAATCTCACAGACTTTCCTGCTTGGACTGGTGTTGAACTGTGATTCTCAGCTCTCAACTTCTAATAGCTAGGATTACAGGAATGAGCCACCAGTACCTGGATCTTTGACCCATTTTTTTTTTATTGCCAGTCCTGGGCTTGAGCTCAGGGCCTGAGCACTGTCCTTGGATTTTTCTCAAGACTAGAGCTCTACCACTTGAGCCTCAGCACCACTTCCGGCTTTTTCTAAGTATGTGGTACCAAGGAATCGAACCCGGGTCTTTGTGCATGCTAGGCAAGCACTCTACCACTAGGCCAAACTCATGGCCCCCTTTGACCCATTTTTAATCTTGCAAATGTGATAAACTATTTGGGGCTTCAGGAGGGAAAAGGAGAACAAGTTTAAGTGAGTTAAAAGAGAATCTGGCATGAGTTGGTGCATTGGTGAATGTATGGTAGAGAGCATACAGTCTGCCCTCCAAGCCAAGTCCACAGATTCAACCAACACAAGTCAAAATATGTGAAGAGAAAAACAGAAAAGTATTTGTCTTGAACAAATACAGGCTTTCTCCCTCCTGACTTTATTACCTGGAGAATCCAGTCTTATTATGTGCTCGTTAGGAATCAACTAAAGATGACTTCAAGTTTAAGAGTGTAAAGACCATATTACAGTGTTTTATATAAGAACTTGATCTCCTTGATCTCTGAGTCCTGGGACCCATGACCTCCAGATACTGAAAGACACTGTCCATGAGAAGACCCCTCCCTGCCACCCCTAGGTAGTCTCTGTACCCCTTCTGTACAAGAGAGAATGAACCCTTGGAGAAGGAAGCGTTTCAGTTGGGCACCATTGCAGGACAAGGCAAGGCCTGTGTCAGGACCTGGGCCCAAGGTGTTGACCAGCTGAGGGGCTCTGGCAGTCCTGTGCTGGCCGCAGGGAATCATTAGAGAGGAATCAAGGTGCTTTTGTTGAGTAGAGACCCAGATTCATGTCCTCAGGGTGAGAAACTGACTCTGCCCCAATGCCACTTCCATGTGGGCTGGCATCTTGGGCTACATGCCTGCTGCAGAAATGTCCACATCTTTCCTGCAACTTCCTCACACACATGTCTGGTGTGCAAACACATGCTTCTCTGCACACACGTGCACACACACACACAGTGTCTATCTCACGTGAGTGTCCATCCCTCCATATACATGCTTGACCACCTACATAGATCCACAAACTCCCCTTTGCACACTCCTGCACACACATTTACCTGCTTCCACACACACACATACACACAACTCCTCACATGTGCAGACACATTCCTAACCCCCACACATTTAAATTGACACACACAAATTAAGGTGAAAACATGATCACAGGCATGGACGACTCCTGCGTACATGCCTCTCCCTCTCTCTCTCCCTCTCTCTCTCCCTCTCTCTCTCTCTCTCTCCCTCTCTCCCTCTCCCTCTCTCTCTCTCTCTCTCTCTCTCTCTCTCTCTCTCTCTCTCTCTCTCTCTCTCTCTCTCACACACACACACACACACACACACACTCACACAACTATAAGCTCATAGAAGAAGGACACAGGTACCTGGAATCTCTCATGAGAATTAAAAATATAATGATTCAATGCTCAGGCTCTGAGTTCGAGTCCTCACTCTATTACTCAGAAGCTGGGTGGTCTTGGATGAATTACCTTCACTCTTTTTTTTTTTTTTGCCAGTCCTGGGGCTTGAGCTCTGGGCCTGAGTACTGTCCTTGGGCTTTCCTCATAGCTAGGGCTCTACCAGTTGAGCCACAGCACCACTTCTGGCTTTTCTATGCATGTGGTACTGAGGAATGGAATCTGAATCTTCGTGCATGCTAGGCAAGCACTCTGCCAGCAGGCCAAACCCCCCCGGCCTTACCTCCACTCTGCCTCAGTCTACCTTATTTGTCAGATGGAGCTATAAGGCCACCCACCTCAAGGATCATTGCAGGTGTCACCTGGTATCAGGCATGGTCCATAGTATGTGCTCATTAAAGGTAGACTATTAGTGGCCATTTTTGTCATCTGAACCCTGGCAGCCTGTGGATATGAGGCTTTCCGTTCTAATTTGCAATTAGTGTATTTCCTCAAGTCTGTGTGGTATGTGTTCTGAGTTTCATGGGGGAGGAGGTGGCAACGCAGTGGCATTTGAGCAGAGCTTGAGTCTTCCTGAGAAACTAGGAGCTGGGGTGGCCAGGGGGAAAGAGCTGATTTCTGAGCAGTGGAGGCCCTGCCTGCTGCTTCCAGCCTCCCTCCCGCCTCCTCTGCCTCCTCCCACTCAAGCCTGGTGATTTCACCCTTTGTCGACCCCAGAACAGTCATGGCATTGTTTCATCCTCAGCCCAGCCTGACTCCCTTTACATTTTTACCGCTAAATTGAATCTACCGCCAGTAATCTAATTTACATTTGAAGGCACACAATGCCAACACCACCAACGCCAAGAAAAGTTCTAGTAAAACCCATAAATGGCTCAGTGCTTATGTTTTTGGAAATCTTAGCCTGCCCCTGCCCCCAGACCCCTGCAGCCCGAATCTCAAATCATTCCCATATGAACGCGGGACACGCTGGGTGCCCCAGAGACACGTGAGACCCAATCCCAGTGGTTCCACTCCATCCAGTGGCAGGGGGTGGAGGACTAGGCGTCAGGTGCACTCACCTGCTGAGTTAGGCAGCTCTTCTCCCCACCCCCTGTTGCCCCACCCTGCCTCTGGCCCCTTTAGGAGGTGCTAAGTATCATCCAGGTCCTAGAATGAGAGAGGACAGAGGATCATGTCACAGACATTTCTCAGCCATGAGAAGATGTGGTGTCCCCGTGATGGAGAACTTTCAATGGGTTCCATTACAACACACATAAAAGCACACACTGGTCTTGGAAATGTGGCTTAGTGGTAGAATGTTTGACTAACAAGCATGAAGCCCTGGGTTCGATTCCAAATACATGGAAAAAGCTGGAAGTGGATCAAGTGGTAGAAGGCTAGTTATGAACAAAAGAAGCTCAGGGACAAATGCCCAAGCCTTGAGCTCGTGCCTTGAGTTCAAGGCCCAGGACAGGCAAAAAATAAAAATAAAAAACTAAATAAGTAAAAATAACATGAAAGCTGACACTTCCTGAGGACCCACATGGTTCCAGGCTCTTTTCAATATGCCTACAATGCCTACAACCCCCACCACATCCCACATCCCGAGAATCAACAAGACCACAAATAGTCAGAAAAAAGCGGGGCACCAGTGGCTCACACATCTAATTCCAGCTGCTCAGGAGGCTGGGGTCTGAGGATCAAGGTTCAAAGCTAGTCTTTGACACTTTTATTCCCCATTAATCACCCCCCAAAAAGTGGTGAGAGTGGAGCTGTGCCTCAAGTGGTAGAGCGCTTGTCCTGAGGAACAAAGTTCCTGAGTTCAAGCCCCAGGACCTGCACCAAAAACAATTTTTCCCTCAGAAAAAGAAAGCTGTTCCAAACATGGACAGAGGATTTTCTTATGCCAGCAATACAAGCTGCTAGTTACAGTTGTACTGCTAACATAATGTCCTTTGCATTTGGTGCCATACGCCATTTAGAGGAGCCAATGGGAAGAGAAGCATATACATCTAGATTAAGACATCATTTCATCAAAGGGACTGGAGCATCCTTGGATCTGAGTACCTGCTGGGATCCAGGCACCAATCATAGGGAGAGCCCCTGGGGTGGGGGTCTGCTGAAAAAGTGCCTACTATGTGCTAGGCTGGGACCTAAATTCTACATGTACATTATCATTGAGCCAGGGGTATAAATACCAGAGGCATGGAGATTCTGTTAAAGGACACAAGTCTTACACATTTGTAGTCCCAAATTTAATGGTTTGGGGATCTCAGGTTAGAGCTGGAGTGAAGCACACTCCTGAGCTGAAAGCTCCAGGGACTCATGCTAGGTTCCTGCCTGGATAGAGTGGTTGATCAGTAGAATTTCTTTTTCCCCACTTACTCATTCCCCACCCCTCCATCGGTGTAAATCTGACTTTATTCCTTTCTGGGAGGAGATTGTGCTACAGAGCCATCTCTCAAAAGTAAATTACGTAAATGTACAATGAAATAACTTCCACAGGGTGCAGAGGTAACTGTGAGGCTCTTCTGTATAATTCTACAAAGTGGGTCAATACCAAAGTCATACAATGTAGCGGGGTACCAGTGGCTCACACCTGTCATCCTAGCTACGCAGGAGGCTGAGACCTGAGGATCGTGAGCTCAAAGCTCCATAGGGCAGGAAAGTCGGTGAGACTTTCAACTCCAGTTAACCACAAAAAGCTGGAAATGGAGCAGTGACACAGGTAGCAGAGCTAGTGCTCAAGCACCCAGGCCCAGAGTTCAAGCCCCAGCACAAGGAAAGAAACAATGTCATAAAGATTGGAAATAGAGCGGTGTCTCCAGTGGTAGAGCACTAGATGCAAAAGGAAAAACTAATGGAGAGCGCTCACCCCCACAAAATGTAAAGGGGCGTGGTGGGGTGGAAGGGGTGGCATGGATCAAGATGCAGTATATGCTGGCTATTCCTAGAACCCTATCTATTTTGGGAGCCTGAGATCTGAGGATGGTGGTTCAAAGTTAACCAAGGCAGGAAATGTCCATGAGACTCAGCTAGCACAGCCATTGTTTAATTGTCCTCCGAAGGGATATGTCTTAAAGCTCAAGCTGTACATGTGTACACAGCTGCACATGTGTGAAGACATGAACATGCAAGACAGGCTGTGTACAGGTGGCTCATGTCTAGAATCCTAGTGATTCAGAAGGCGGAATCTGAGGATCATGTTTGATACCAGCTGAGCAGAAAAGTTTGGGAGACTTTTATCTTCAATGAAGATAAAAGGCCCCCAAACCCCAAAGTGGAACTGTGGTTCAAGTGGTAAAACATCAACTTTGAGGGAAAGAGCTGAGGGGCAGACTCTAGGCTCTGAGTTCAAGCTCTAGTAAGGCACACACACACATACAACCCTGCCAAATATGTACGAGCATAAACATGCAAACAAATGCAGGTGTGTACACAATACACAATTGTCTACTTATAGGCACCTGCGGATTCATCCAGAGACTTGCATGTTTGTGCATACACGTGCAGACACACACAGAAAATACACATATGGGCACACAGATGGGCACACATTTGGATGTACACTGTATTTTTATTCCTCAGGGCAGAGGCAGAGTTCTCAGGGGTGCCCGTAGAAGCGGTTTTGCTAGTACTTGGGTTTGAACTTGAGGCTTTACACTCACCACGCAAGAGCTCTTCTAACTGAGCCAAACCACTTCTCTATCTTTAGGATTTAGAAAATCCACCATAGAAGAAAAAAACTAGGAGAGGAGGAAAAGAAGGGGTGACATTGTCCAGAAAGAAATGTACTCATTACCTGACAAATAACCCCTCTGGACATCACTTTTATAATCACAATTGAAATTTTAAAAAATTTAAAAGAAAATCTACTGTAGCTTAGGAAGCTCCTTCTTAGATCCTTCACACCCTACCCCAAAAATGGGGAGCTTACTTTTCTATAACGGATGAGAAAACCTTTTATAAAGTCTAACGCTAAAGGTGTGTGAGCCATATGTACAAAAGCCAATGTACTGGCTTAGTGAGTCAGATAGGAAATTTGCCAACATCTCTCCTGACATTCTTTCAGCAAGGGAGAGAGGGGGGGAGGGGGAAGAGAAAGAGGGAGCAGGTATTCAAATAGGATAAGAAAATTACTGGGTTTACCAATAATCGTATGGCTGAGCTGGGACTTAAACCCAGGTCTGCCTCCCTGACGTCATGGCTGCCTTGTTCTGATGTGCTTGCCTCCTGAAAGATTCAAGAGCCAAGGAGAAAGAACATGCCCCCAGGCCTCGGGTCACCCCAGCCATCTGATCTGCCCTGGCAAGCGCAGAACAGGCCATCAGACACTTCCGGGGGGGGGGGGGCTCGAAGACCAACACTTCACAATTCAAAAGCCTCAGATGACCTTTGTCAGCCTGGGAAAGTTGCAGGGGGACACCCTCCCCTCCCCATTTCTGATTCCCTTTCCCTCCTTCTACCAGTAAGGGAGCTTCCTGGAAGGAGCCACTGCCCCCAGGAAGCCAGGCCCCTGGGCACTGAGGAGGGGCTCCCAGAGGTGTCAGCATTGCCTCTGGGTTCCCTTCCTTGCCTCTCCAGACCCAGCTCTCCACTAGTCATAAAATGCCAGTCACCAGTTGTCATACGAATGCCACAAAGCTTAGCGCCAGAGAATGGTCCATGCACAAGAAATGCCAAGAAGTACCGTGCTTAGGGTGGGGGGGAGGGCTGCAGCCACAGCCCTCTAGGGTAGGGAGGAGGCAGGACCAGATGTAAGGGAAGCAGTAGCAGTGGTTACAGAGTGCCACTGTGGGCCACAAAGGTGACCTTCCCATCCTCCTGTCCCCAAGGCTTGACTAGCCACAGCCAATGGACAGAGGCAGAAAGCTCTGAGCTTGTGACTCAGTTCTGCATCTTATTGACTGGGTACCATCAGCCAATGCACACAGGCCATCTGAGCTGTAGCCTCCTGCCCCTGTGGAACGCAGATAACTGCTGTGAGGGTCAAAGACACTTCATGAACAGATCAGAATGGTAATCGGGACACTTCCCGCCATTGAGGCAGCAAGCAGATCTGTACAGCCAGGCCTCAGGAAAACTGCAGACTGACTGCCTGCAGGGAAGGCAAGCCCCCAGCACCTCCTTTGCAGCCAGCACTTGGGGCTTCACTTACCTTTCTGAAAATTAAATTAAAACTTAACAGTAGTGCCATTGTGGTTTATACATCACCGGCTCGCCAAAGAATAGTCTTTAATATCCACCGCTGACAGGATGGAATTAGCTGCATTGTGTGTGTGTGTGTGTGTGTGTGTGTGTGTGTGTGTGTGTGTGTGTGTGTGTTTGGGTTTTAATTTCTTGCTTCAGTTTTCATTGTTTCCCCCCAAGGGTGTAAGCCGGCATTTAATCCCATCCTGAGGGCATTCGGCCACCTTTAAGCAGGCCGGGCGGCCTTGGCCCAGCGTGGGGAGACCCAGGTGAGCCTTGGGGTCTTTTTGCTGATCTTCCTTGTCATCCAAGTTGGCCCACATGAGTCCCAAGGCCCAGAGAATCCATGCAGAATTATCGTTAAGCCTCCTGGTCATTATCCTCATTAGAGGTAATCGGAGCCCGGCTGGCCAGAGCACAGCTCTAAGCCCCACTAAGACGGGACGCGCTCGGGAAGAATACGCTGGATGTAATTTAATAATCCTGGAAACAAGTCTGCATTCTTTTTTGTCTTTGGCCCAAAGGAGAGGTAATTCCTGACGCAGCCAGAGCAGGGGAACCGTGCCCACTGGAGAGGAAACAGAGACAGCGTGGAAGCTAGATGTACAGGCTATGCTCTGGATACAACCTTGCATTGCTTCACTACCCACCCCCACCAAAGCCTTCACGGAACCCTTTAGAACCTTCTAGAAGCTTCACACTGCATTATAGGAAGGGCCCCATTCTCCAGGTAAATGAAGATGTGGGTTCCAATTCTGTATTGCCCTCCGCCAGGAGAGACCCTGCCATCATTTCTTCCCCAAACTTCACCCATCTGAGCTCTGAACTTGCCTCTCCTGGCTCCCTTTCTTGACTGGCCCTATTGTCTGAGCCACAGACCACATCTGTCCATCTCTGGGCCTACTGTTAAGCTGACCTTCCTTGGGCTCCAATGGAATCTGTCTGCTTCAGCAGAGGGGAGGCCCTGGCTGCTTCTGAACAGTTCACAGGTAGAGAGGAGGGGGTGTGAGGTGACTCCCCTCCAACAGCAGGCTGCTCAGGCGGGGAACCAAGCCCTCCGACTCTGAGTCCACACTGTGTCTCTGGGGCTGTAGGGACTGAGTTGGGGATTTTTCATAAGTTTAAGCTTGGAATCCCAATCTTGAAATGGGACTATATCTGGAGACAGGACCTTCAAAATGGAGATGAAGGTAAAACTGAGTTATATGGGTGGGGTCTAATAGAATTCTGCTGTTCTTTTGAGAACGGTGTTTTTATAAGAAGCCAGTCTGACACAGATTCCCGGAAGTTAGAGGGACGACCCAGGGAGGGCCCGAGAGACCCACCCTGCCCTCACTTAGAACCAGACCTGCAGCCTCCAGGACTGGTAGGTTTAAACTGTGACAGACCCCAGGGCACTGCTGTGTGTATATGTGTGTGCGAGTGTGTGTGCGTGTGCACACTCTCACATGCAAATGCATCATCCTGGGGACTTGAAAAGCACAATATGATTTGATGACAACTGGAGCCCTTGGACCCCAACACTGAGAGTGTGCTGGCAGGCTTTATGGGGCCATTCAGTGAACCCTAGGACAGCAATTCTCCAGGGAGTGAAAGCAAAAAACTGGCCATAGACATAGCTGTCCCTGGAGGAGGTCACGTCCCGAGCGGTGGCTGGTAGCCTGAGAGCCCATTTCCAAGGGGTGCCACAGCCCTGCGGGCAGGCGACTCACTCAAAATTGGGTGCTTAAGACTGAGATGATTGAATGAGACGGCCTGGGAACCGCTGTCTTGCAGGGCAGTTTTCAACTTCTATCAGTTACGGCCAACTCCAAGCCGGGCTGGAACACAGTTCGTCCCCTCCCTCGGCCAAGGCACACAGGTGAGGGTTCCGCCCCGTAACAGCCCAAGTACTAGTTGTCAAGTGACAAGCGATGCCATTTTGTATCTCAGGAGAGACATTCCAAGTCCATCCTGAGGTCTAGTATCTGGTGTGAGGGTGAGAAGGGACTGACAGTGTCCCCAGGCCCCTGGTGAACTGGAGATGGGAGTCACTGTTCCTAGTAGCCTTGCTTCTTGTATTTCTTCACAAGACCAAAGTAGGGTGCATGCCCCCCAAGGGCCCACAGTCACGTGACATGACTGTTTAGCAGTGCCTGAGCTATAGGGAAGTTTTGAACATGCTAGTAAAGCATCCGTGGAGCTCCTAAACCCGCCAGAGGCATCGGAGGGGCTTCTTGGTAGAAGCTGCAAGGCTGAAAACACAAGTTGTCACGACAAGTAGCCAAGTGACATCTGAGGCAGTGACAGAAGGAAAGAGAAGACCCAGTGGCTCTCTTCCAGCCCTCACAGCGATGTCCTCCTGGGCTGCCTCGAGCTTCTGGGATATTGGGCCCAGGCTGATCCAGTCCTGTCTTAGGCAGTGCTGAGATCATACCAGGGGTCTATACTGCCGGCCTACAGGGCACACAGCAACCCCCAACAGGGAATCAGCTGTGGGACACAGAGGCGCCCAGCCTGATGTATGAACAGGTAGGACCAGTGGATGTTATTTCTCTCCCTTTGAGGCCAGTACTAGGGCTTGAACTCAGGGCCTCGGGGTTAGCCCTTAACTCCTCATACTCTAAGCTTGTACTCTGCTACTTGAGTCACAGCACCACGTCTGGCTTTTTGGTGGTTAAATTGGAAATGAGTCTCCTGAATGGATGGTTCCTGCCCTGGCTGGCTTCTAACTGCGATCCTCAGATCTCAGCCTCCTGAGCGGCTAGGGTTACAGGCAGCCCCTGTATTTTTTTAAAGCACAATGAATGAAACAAGATGGAAGTGAGGTGGGGGTTCTGAGTTTTCTGTGGGAGACCAGAACTGCATTTGGCTCCAGGAGAGGAGCTGACAGGGAACACTACAGAAGGAGCAAATTAGAACTTCGTCTCTGGATTCCAAGCCCAGAACCATGGCCACAGTCCCAGGTCAATCTTGGGCCTTTCAAAAGTATGCCCTCCTGGCTCTAAGAGGGGCTGGAAATCATGGCATCTGGGGACACAGATAAGGCAGGGCATGTAGAAGAGAGTCTGGAGGAGAGACTGGTGGCCCCTGGTCTTCTGCATGCTGGTGGGGCCAGCTGTTTGGAAGATGTCAAGGCATTCTAGTCTAAACTCCATCTGTCATTGAAGCCCTCTGCCCTCAGGTCACTTCCAGGCCCCATCGTGTCCTTCTCCTGGCCTCACCATCATCTCCTGGCATCCTCATTCCCTGCCTTCCACCCACGGGGATTCTCTATAGCCTGGCACTGCCTGATTCTCAACCTGACTATGGCCAGGCTTCTTGATGCCACCTGTCACTTTGCCACCCCAAGGACAGGGCCTGTCCCCCCTGCACCAGAGAGGCCATCTGGCTTTTGTGTCCCTGTGTCCTTCCATGTCAAGTTCCAGCAAGTGGGACCCACATCCCTGCCCAGTAACAGGTACCAGGTTCAAGCCCTGACATCAGTCCAAGGCCTGGTCTGTGAGACATAACTGGACACGAGGCTGCATGGGAGCCCACATCCCTTTGTCGCTTCCCCCAGCCCAGCACAGCCCCTGCCTCCCAGGTCCAAGCTCGGGGCTTTGATGCTGGGGGTGGAACCTAACACTGAGTTGCATCCCCAGCTCCAGAACTGCCTTAGTGGAAGGATTTTAAAGTCCTTTCCGCTGACCTAGGTCAACTGCCCCAAGGCCATTTTGACCCCAGGGGCACAAACTCCTGAGGCAGCCAGGGCAGGGATTTTTTTCTCCCCAGGTTCAGAGATGTCAAGTTGTTCGAGCAAAGACACATAGCTTAAATGTACACACCCCTGCACCCCAAACCTTGACTTTTCCTTTGTAGTGTCCATGTATCAACTTCCTTAAAGAGGAATTAAAGCAAAAAAGCCGAAGAAGCAGGCTTGGCTAGTTCAAAGCCTCATCAAACTGAAAAGACATTCTTCTTTTTTCTTTTTTTTTTTTTTCTTTTCTCCGTTTTGGTAGTGACCCTGCCTTCTGTGTAAGCAAAGCGAGATAGAGTAAGGGGAAGCTCTAAGACTCACCGTCTTTGAACTCGTGTATGGCAGGAGACATTTCAATGATGGTACAAGACTCAGCACAGAGGGGAGGCGGGCACTCCTGGGCCTGCGCATGCTCGCCCCAATCCGCTGTATTCCCCGCCTCCCCGCTCACGGTGACAGGGTCAGTGAGGAATTTTCTGTGACTAATTAGGTTTTAACTTGCCAGAGAGAAAGTGGACATTGGCAGCCTGTCGCACCAGGGTGAAACCAAGTCTGAAGGAGAGTGAACTTAATTTCCTTTGCACTGGGAGGAAAGAAAGATTAATGAAATATCCCCAAATCCATCCTGTTAGTTTTTATTAAATCAGCAAATGAAATTTAACCTTTCCAATTCTGTAAGAATGTCCCTTTCCTGCAGATTGGGTTTCAGTGGGCTGAAGTGAAATGGACACACTCTGCAGAGCATCACGATATGAAAACTGCACTCTCGCAGTCCACATCGGGTCGCCCAGGAACAAGCTGCCTGGATGACAAAGAGCTCAAAGAGATGCAAAAGGTTGCCTCGACTTCCTGAGAGCCACACTGCTCTGGTGATGCTATTTCTAAGAGAATTCTTCTTAACTCTGCATATGTGTGTGTGTGTGTGTGTGTGTGTGTGTATGTGTGTGTGTGTGTGTGTGTGTGTGTATACATATATATGTATATATCAGCTGGACTGTATGCCATAGAAAATGCCTACACTTTTTTTTTTGTCAGTCATGGGACTTGATCTCTAGGCCTGGGCGCTGTCTCTGAGCTCTTCAGCTCAAGGCTACCACCCTGCCCCTTGAGCCACAGTACCACTTCCTATTTCCTAGTGGTTACTTGGAGATAAGAGTCTCATAGACTTTAGTGCCCAGGCTGGCTTTGAACTGCGATCCTCAAATCTCAGCCTACCAAGTAGCTTGGATTCCAAGTGTGAGCCATGCATGCCTGGCTTGTTTTGTTTTGTTTTTTTTTTCCTTCCCTTTCAACCCAGTAACCGCAGAAAGAGAGAAGGAAACAAGCTTCTCTACGTAGCTGGCCGTCTCTGAAGATTGTCTCTGGGGAGAACTGGAGTGCTCTCCTCTCCTTATTATCTCGGCACCCAGAGAACAGTGCAGACAGGTGTTTGATGACCTGGCTTTCATAAACTGAGACTGAGCAAGGCACCTTGGACCTGGAGGTAGAAGCCTGGCTCACAGCTCCATTCATAGTACTTACTCTCTCTTACCCAGTACTGTGATATCTTTCCATGCTTTTCAAGTATTAGTGTGTCAGGTATGAGTGACACAGCCAAGGGACAGTGTTCTGGGCCTGAGTTTGAGCCCTAGTACTGGTGCGTACGCACACACACACACACACACACACACACACACGCACACCAATAAGAGATGGTATGAGATTTTCTGAAGGACTGAGGCCGAGTTGTCCCTGGGCCTGCAAGATGGCGCTCAGATCTCAGCCAGGTGAACAGTTCATCAGCTAGCAGGGCCTCTGAGCCCCCAGTGGACCTGGACCATGAGTAGAGGGCAATCAAGAGCAGCAGTAACTGGTCCCCTTCCCCAGAGAGGGGGATGGACGTAGCACAACTTAATAGATGCTCAGTAGAGAGGCTGGAATTCAGCCAGTTCTCCACGTCTTTCAAGGCATGAAAATCCATGCTGCACTCCTGACTTAGAACCCTGCACACAGGCACTGGTGACTCATACCTAGAATCCTAGCTACACAAGAGACTAAGATCTGAAGGTCACGGTTCAAAGCCAGCCAGAACAGAAAGTCTGACATACTCTTATCTCCAATTAAGCAGTAAAAGGCTAGAAAATGGTAAAGCATCTGTCTTGAGCAAAAATAGCTAAGGGATAGTGTCCAGCTCTGAGCACACACACACACACACACACACACACACACATCTCTTCACAGAACATCACGGATGCCTTATCCAGTGGTCCCCAGTAGGATAGCTCTGTAAATGACAGAGTGACTCGGATGCACAGGGGAGCCCAGAAACTTTCCAGTGCCTACATTTTGAGCCCCATCAAAATTCTATCAGCTGCATGTAATATTTGAGGTGATAGCCTAGAGAGAGCCCCCCCTCCTTGGCCAAGGCTCCCCGAGACTAGCCTCTGGAATTGATTACTCTGAACCTTCCAGAAACACAAGAATAAACCCATGCCAGGGTGATGGACCAGCTCAGGTTTCCTCCAGAGTAGCCTCCGCCCAACTTGCCTCCTCTCCTCCTCCCGAACAAAGTCTTCTCCAGTTTTTAGTAAACCTAACTTGACAATCGTCAAAGCGACTCACAGCAGTGCAGAAAGGGAGCCTGTAAAAGAAGTCAGAAGGAGTGGAAATGTACTGTACTAAGAGGTTCCCCCCTCTTTACCCCCCAATTAGTATGGAAACCCCTTAGGACCAGGCTCTGGGGCTGGATCTCTGTACGGGCTGGCAAGAAGACTTGGGAAGGGCACTTGTGTTTGTTTTGGGCCTCACCTCTTCCAGCCCTAATCTGAGGGTTGTCAGGAAGACACCATGCAGCGGCCCCAAATCTCCTTGGGTGAGGAGGACCCCTCAAGGTAGACACTTGACTGAAGGGATTGCTCTGGTCTCTGCAGGCCAGGCTGGGAGCTGCCCCAGACCACCAACAGACCCAGGGGCCCTTAAGAAGCTGGGCCCTGTCCCAGGAGCCCAGACCTGGACCTGCTAAGTGGATTGTCCCCACCCTTCTGCTCTTTAATCACTGCACCTGGGGACCTCCCGCCACCTACTACCTCTTCACAGCACAGGGTTTAGCACTGAAGAGGCCAAGGTGTGTCCCAGACAGCTGGACACAGCTGGCTAAGGCAGCCCTGTGCTGTGGCTGGCATCATAATGTCAGCGGTGCACAAGGCGACCAGATTCCTGTGTGCCGTCCTGATGGGGACAAAGAGGAGCATGATTCATCTTATTGATTAACTGTCTTATGCCAAGCCCTGGGTGGATAAATCCATCATCCTATTGTCAGTCCTTCCTTCCTTCCTTCCTTCGTCCTTCCTTCGCGGATTTGAACTCAGGGCCTCACTCTAGTTTGGCCTTGCTGGCCCTGCTGGTTCTCTACCGCTTGAGCTATGCCTTCAGTCCTCTTTTGTCCTGTGTTATTTTGGAGATGGAGTCTCATAGGCTTTTCTGCCCAGGCTGCCTCTGAACCATGATCCTCTGGATCTCAGCTTCGTAACTAGGTAGGATTCCGGGCACAAACCACTGGTGCTGCTGTAAATCCTTGTGAGTTTAAATTCATATAAAATCCTTCCCAGATCTCTGCGCAGTTCCAGTCGAAGCCCCTCATCTCTGCGTGGGTGCCCTGAGGAGACGGCTCAGCATGGACACCCACAGGTGGAGGGCTCTGGACCAGATGGGAGAGCTGAGTACAAAGTGTGATGTTTCCATGTGAAGAGGCACCGGTGTTCATAGCAGCCTGCATGCTGGCTCCCCTGCCATTTGTCTGTCCCCATGGCTTGTGGCCAAAAAGAAGCCATAGATTTGGTTTTCTCATCTGTAGGCCGGGCACCACGGTACCTGCCCATCAGGCTCCCAGATGAAGAGTGGCAGAAGGTGAGTGGTGGGAGCAGGCACGGGCAGGAGGGTTGCCCTCACTCAGCTTCCTTTTCTACCTCTCCAGTTGTCCCAGTGTCCCAGCTTCCCAGGAGACCTGGTTCTGGGCAGAGTGGGATCTGTGTAGGACAGTCAGTGAGACATCGAGTCTACATGCGAAGTCCTGCCCCACCCCAGGGGTATCAGATCAGAGAGATGTCCCTGCCTCTAAAGGAGCCTTGCCTGCAGATAGTGAAGAAATCTTCCTGCTTGCCTCAGGGGAAGTGAGAGGGCCCATGTTCTGGGGGTGCTTGTCTGCATTCACGTTCTGTACAGCAGAGCAGCACCCCACTTCCCATGGGGTCAGCTTCCCATAGGAGCCCAGTGATGCCCACGCTGCCAGGACCACCCAAGGCTGCCCTTGCCCTGACCTCCTCCACACTGTCCTTCCCTTCCCTTCCTATTGAGCAGAAACCATGAAAGGCCTCCAGCCGAGCCCTCCACTGTCCATGGAGGTGGGCGGGGCTCCCAAAGATGGACTCTGCCCCAGATCCTCCCAACCTTCCCCTCCCGCTGCCTTCCCCCTACTGTACAAATGGTATGCATGCACACCCCAACACACATGTACACACACGCGGGTACACACTCAAAATCCTGCACACACATACCCTGGCACACTCCCATGAACGTACACACATGCATGAACATGTTGCACGCACATGCACACACTCACAATCTGGATGTATATACACATACAACCCGGCACATACATGTGCATGCTCACATGTGCATGTGTACAAGCTCAGTTCTGCATGCATATGCCCAACATGTAACCTCACGCATCTGCCCACACGTTTATACATGATCGTGTAGATATATACACTCTCATGTGTGCACACATGCACACTTGCATAGACACTCACAATCCTGCACATGCATGGGCATACATCTCCTCTTTCAGCATTGCCAGGACTGAGTGAGGTTTTGCAGGAAAGGAGAATTCTGGAACCTCTGGTGGGTTTGGCTGCTGCTGGCTGGGTGGCTCTGGTGAGTCACAGGCCTCAGAGGCTGGTGCACAGGGCTGCCGGCTGGTGGGTGGGGTGAGGGGCGCCTTCGGGAGCTCATCCAACCTTACCCACTCTGCTGCGCAAGGGGAGAACAGCGCAGGCCAAGGGGCGAGTGATGTGAATAGATGTGGTACTGTATGAAACACAAGAAGAAAACTGCCCTAAACCCCTAATCACAAACACAGCATGGAGAAAGCAAAGAGAGCCAGCCCAGTAAGAAGAGTCTTTTAACTCCCCCTCTCCCCTTTCTGGTCAATATTAGCTGCATAATCAGAGAAACGCTTCCATTACCCCCAAACCTGCTTGAATTGGAAGCTTGACTATTATTTTTTTTAAAAGAAATTCTCTACATCCATTCTGTTGCACAGGATTTTCTTTCCCAAATGCTTTTGCCTGTCAAAAGTCCTCTGTCCAGAAATGAAACAGATCACCCCGTCTCCTCCCGCAGGGCGCAGGCGAGGAAGCCACGTCTAGTGGTTGCCTCCCGTGGTACGTGGCATCCCCTGCTGGCCTCTCAGAAGGGTTGCTAGGGCCACCCGCTGGCTTAGAGAGCAGTGGGCCCAGCCAAGGAGCCCCAGCCTGTCCACGCAAAGTGGGATTCTGCCCAAGCCAGAGCCCCAGGCACCTGTTCCTTGCACAGGGTCTCCATGTGGTCAGGAGGCCTCGAAAACAGAGGAACGGGCCAGATGAAGCCCGCGCTGAACCCCAGTCCAGATTCTGTTCCCCTTCATACTCCATGGTTGTTATTCCTCTTTTGGAAAAGGAAAAAAGGTGATGTGGGCAGGGTGTGGTGGTGCTGTAGTCTCAGCACATACAGGGCTGAAACAGGAGGATGACCCGTCAGTTCCAGGAGAGCTTGAACTACGTAGTGAGACTCTCTGTGAAGGAGGGAAGGATAGAGAAAACATTGAAAGAAAAATGGCTGGTCACTTTTCCTACTTGACATATTCCTTCCTTCCCTTTTCCCTTCCCTTCTTCTCTTCCTTCATTTCTCCCTTTCTTTCCCTCCCTCCCTCCCTTTCTTCCTTGGTTCCTTGCTTTCTCTTCCCTCTTGATGATCAAGATTTTTTTCTCCCTTAATGAGATCTGACATATACCACAATATATCTGCTTTTTGCAGCTTGTGGGGGAGATTTTATACACCCTTAGCTCCATCAATTCCCCACTTGGTCGAGATGTAGGGTGATCACGGGTTCCTATGCTGTTCATGTCTGGCTCTGGGCTCCAGCTACATAGGGACTGTTCTGGCTGATACCTCCAGAACCTCTGGTCCCTAATTCCTAGGCTTTGTCTGGATGGAGGGGAGCTTCTTTGCCTCTTCATGTTGTCTGTGAAATCCCTTGTTTCTGCTGCACAGCGGCTTGCTCCCTTTGCGGCTGTGTAGTATTCCATTGGATGATCATATTATAGTACAAATTAGTTCTCAGTTTCAGCTTTTTGTTGGTTAATCGGAGAGAAGTATCCCCCTGACTTTCCTGCCTGGGCTAGCTTCAAACCACGATCCTCAGATCTCAGCACAGATGGTGGTCCTCAAGGTACATGCAGGGGCTGGGACCCCTGCATGGGGGATTAAAAGCCCTGACTCTCCCTTCCCCCAAAGCCGGCCCCCATGTACCCACTCAGAGCCACTGGAACTGTGAGATGCCTGAAATAGGTTGGAAGAAGACAGCCACTGCCTTCTGAGCAGTGGGAGTTAAGGCATGAGCCACCGTGCCCGGCCCTCAAAACATAAGGTAATGGCCTCCACAATGAACGGTGTCTATGAATCAGAGTGCTCAGGTTGTCTAGACATGTTGTATTTTACTTATCCACTTATCAGCTTCTGCGTGGTTTCCAAACCTGAGCTATTCTAAGGAATACTGCTCTATTTTGTGTCTTTGGTGGACATAAGCCTTAGTCCATTGCATTGCTGTAACAAAAGTACCAAGGCTGTACAGCTTCTAAGAGTGGAAGTTTGCTCAGCTCACAGCTCTAGGAGCTGGGGTTTTGGAAGGCCTGGTGCTAATGTTGGGTGGGGGCCTTGGGCTACATCAGAACATGTTAGAGGGTGTTGCATGCCAAGGCAGAGCGAGCTACTGGCGAGGGTCTCTCTTCCTTTTTTATTTATTGTTTGTTTGTTTGTTTGTTTGTTTTTGCCAGTCCTGGGCTTGGGCTCAGGGCCTGAGCACTGTCCTTGGTTTCTTTTTTTCCTCTCAAGGCTAGAGCTCTACCACTTGAGCCACAGCACCATTTCCGGCTTTTTTCTATACATATGGTACCAAGGAATCGAACCCCAGTCTTCGTGCATGCTAGGCAAGCTCTTTACCACAAGGCCAAACTTCCAGTCCCTCCTTTCCTCTTTTAATAAAGCCATTAATACTGTCCCTGGGGAACTCACCTCACAATTTTATCTATTCCTACTTACACTGCTGTGGGCCCACCTCCAAGTATCTTAGCAATTGGGGATTCATTTTCCAGCGCATGAACGTTTTCCAATACATGGGACCCCCAAGAGTGGAGTTGTTGGGACATAAAAGCACACGCACATTGAACTTTGGAGAATGTGGTCATACAATTTTTCAAAGCAAATGGTACCAGCAGGGAGTGAGAGCTCTCATAGTTCTGTGGCTTGGATGATATTTGGTGTTGCCTGCCTTAAATGATAACCATCTGAGAGATGAGGGTCTGTGACGTCACTGGCATTTCCCTGGCTGCTCATCCAATAGAACACCTTTGTCACATTTTCGTGAGTCATTTGGGTATCTTCCTTCATGAAACACCTGTCCTAATCACCTCCTCTTTTTTCTCTTCTTGAATTGTCAGTGCTCCTTATATATTCTAGCTGGAAATCCATATACTCTGGGAGCCCCCCCACACACCCTGGGGCAATAGGCATCATTGGCTTTACCCTCTTCTAAAGAAGCTCATAAGAACCTGGCCTGCACCAGCTAGCCAGACCTTTGAAAGTCACCAGAGAAAGGTGGCCACTGAGAGCTGAGTGTCCTCCTCAAGCCTCTGACACAGCGTACCGTGAAGAGCCAAGTTGTTTGGGATGTTTGCTCTGTCTCGGGTGAGTCGACAGTGTTGGGGTCTCCCTGATTCGGGATAAGAGGTACACCTACTCATTCCTTCCAGAGCTGAGTGCAGATCCGAGCAGGGTCCACCTGGCGGCCACGAGGACCCATGGTATGAGCTGTCTTTCCAATGTTTGGGGATCCATCAAAGGCTTTTAATTAAGTGGAAGGGCCCTCTGAGAGACCTGGGCCCTGCGGGCGTGGGGGGCTCTGGGATCAGTGCTGGCTGACTGGCGGAGGAGGACAGGGCCCTCCCTCGGAACACTGTTGGCTTTTCCCACACTCACTTCAGAACAGTTAAGCCACACAGAGCAGCAGAGCAGGCTTCTTGGTTTCTCTTCGCTATTTACTTGCAGTGTGAACCTCACCAATTCCAGCTCCTTTCTTCCCCAGAACGAAGGTCCCTCCACCTTTTGTCCAGGAGCCTGGATTTTCAAGATAAGGGCCAGTGGCTGTTGCAATGGCAACCATTTTTCTATCACCTGCGTCCATCACTCATGCATTTTCAGCCCTGTCCTTATTTCCTAGCTCCTAAAGGAAGACTGAGTTCTGTCCTGCTGTTGGGTTGGTCCAATATCTATACCTGATTCAGCAGATCAATTCTAGGTCCAGGAAAACCAACGTGGTGAAATGAAGAAATTAGAATGCAGGAAATCTGCAGGCTAGGTGCAGGGGCTCACACTGCAATTCCAGCTCCTTGGGAAAATCATGAGTTGAGGTCAGCCCAGGCAAAAAGTTCTCAAGACTCCATATTCACAAGCAAGCTGGATGTGGTGTGCACCTGAAATCCCATGCAG